>NW_027528804.1:3104276-3123854 GCF_008692635.1 Crocuta crocuta
AGCTCTTGATGTAAGTTAAGACTCTCTGGGCATTTGGGCAGCTCTTAGTTCTAAATCCGCCCCTATTCTTTTTTTTGTTTGTTTAATTTCTATTTATTTATTCTGAGAGCGAGTACAGGAGCAAGGGAGGGGCAGAGAGAGGGAGAGAGAGAATCCCAAGCAGGTTCTGTGCTGCCAGCATGGAGCCCGACGCAGGGCTTGATTCCAGAACTGTGAAATCATGACCTGAGCTGAAATCGAGTTGGGACATTCAACCGACTGAGTCACCCAGGCACCCCCAAATCTGTCCCTATTCTTTACTGAAATACACGGTTCATACATACCTCCTCTAACTGTTTTTTAAGATCCATTATTTCTTTCCTATATCTTTTCAGGAGAGCTTCATCACTTGATACCTCATTAACATAAGGAGTATTCTTCATATATTTGGCAGTGCTGGCAAACTGGGGAAAAACAGAAGAGTGTTAAGTGTTCAACATCAGAAAAATCATTAACAATATTTAGGTTTCTTGTAATTAAGTTTTATAAGGAAAGATCAATCCTCCTCCCAGGTGGCTTAATACTTTTGAACACAGAGAGTATTCTCTATCCTTGTTACTTGCCTTGGCTGCTAGTCTTCAGAAGAATCAGGGAAATATCTCGAATACATATGCCAACAGAGAACCTACAAACACTGGCTTACTAGACTCCCATCTACTTGTCAAAGTCCAGAGCAAATGCTCCCTCTCCTCTGAAGCTTTGATTGCTCTGAACTCTATTCCATTAATTAATAGTTAATTAATCCAAGCCAACCACATTGGAAGACAGGTCTTATCTTCCCTATAGTACTATAAGATTTTCTTTTTCTTTAATATTTACTTAGTTTTGAGAGAGAGAGAGAGAGAGAGAGAGAGACAGAGCACCAGCAGGGGCGGGGCAAAGTGAGACAGAGACACAGAATTCAAAGCAGGGTCCAGGCTCTGAGCTGTCAGGACAGAGCCCAATGCAGAGCTTGAACTCTGACTGTGAGATTGTGACCTAAGCTGAAGTCAGACACTTAACTGACTGAGCCACCCAGGCACCCCTTCCCTATAAAACTATAAATTGGGAAGTCAGAGACTGTACTTTCTATTTTTATCTGATACTACTTTGAGCCAGTGTCCAATAGCTATTTAAAACAATGTTTCTTAGAGTGAATCAGGAGTAACTTTAAGTGAGTCCATGAAGGTGACCGTTAAATAACACAATCCTGGACTGAGATGGCTATTCTATTGACATTTCTTAGTTTTCCTTTTTTTTTTTTTAAACAGAAAATGTAAGCCTTAGGCTCAGAGCAAAGACAATTAACAATCAGCTAGCAGGAATTTAAGAGTTATTTTATTAAAAACACACATACATATGTGTTTTTTGGGGCACCTATTTGTTGAAAGTGATACTAGTTCTTCATTCATGGGACTGACATAAAGTTTCCTTCCACAATAAATTAAGTAGAAATAGTGAGGTTTTTCTTTAAGGAAAGGTATCAGTATAATAGAGTTAGATATGGCAAAATTGTGGAGGTGGGAAATGAATGGCTGAAATTTGGGAAAATTAAGGAATACTATTTAGTAGGTAATACATCAATTTTATTGTAATAGGTATGTTATGTCATTAAAAAAATACCTAATTTTAGTGGGTAATTTTTTTTTTCTTAAAGACGATCCTCCCTCCCCCAAATACTGAAATAAAAATCAAACTCACCTGTAGAGTAGTAAGGGTTTCATCAAAAGACACTGGAGTAATTGTGCAGATAATACGGGTTTTTGCATTTCCTCCCAAGGAATTTTGGAGAATTCGTGTTAATTTACTGTCTCGGTAATTTATGAAACCACTTAGTGAGAAAGGAGTTTAGGGGAAAAATAGTCAGAATTTTTACATAACAAAAGTGGTTGGTTTTTAATGCAGAACCTTAAATTAGATACCATTTAAAAATTAATCCTTTATAGGTTAGATGAAGCAGATCAAAACTACTAAGTAAAAAATATTTAAAATGGAAAGTATATTTAGGAAGTCATAGTCATATATATAAGAAGTTAAGCATGCTCACAGAATCACAAAAGCTTTGGAACATATCGAAGAAATCAGGATGTTTGAGTGTCAGTGAATTATTACAATTCTCAACCTAATGGAAAATGTAAGCATTAATAGGTAAATGTACAATGGAATAAACTTACCCAACTTGTCCATCACTAAGTTTCTTGATCACTTGTCCCAAAATAAATAAACTTCGATTTATATTACAGCCTTCCTTGAGTCGTACACCTGCATTTATTAAGCAAATATGAAAACTAAGACTGGCCTCTGTACTAGATGATTAACTTATTTATCAATAAATTTTAAGAAGAACTAGGAATTTAAGGGCCAGATGATAAAGTCTGTGCTTTGGATTAGATCTGAGCCCACCTTTAATATCACTGGTTGAAGGAGCTCTTTCCCTATTCCTCCTACCTATTAAGTGCATTGGAAAGAGCCTTAGAGAAAGAGCAAAGAGAAAAAGATAGTTAAGAAAAAAAATTAAAGGGAAGTAAAGTTCATTTCCCCAAAGAGCCTAATTCATCGGATCAAATCTATTTTTTCCAAACTTCCAAATATAGGTAACTATAGACTTATAACCAAATTAATAAAAAATAATTATTTTTTTTAATGTTTGTTTATTTTTGAAAGAAAGAATGCAAGTGCGGGAGGGCAGAGAGAGAAGGAGACACAGAATCAGAAGTAGGCTCTAGGCTCTGAGCTGTCAGCACAGAGCCTGATGTGGGGCTCAAACTCACAAACTATGAGATCATGATCTGAACTGAAGTCAGACACCACCAACTGAGCCACCCAGGCACCCCAACAAAGTTCTTACTTTTAAACTGATATGCTCTCATGAGTCATATATCGAAAAAGAAAATAAGTACACTGAAAAAGCTCTCTCCTAATCCTGTGGTCCATTCAACCAGTTCCTGTCCCCCTACCAGAAAACCACTTTTATTAGTTGACTCTTGTAGAGATTTTTAGGAATTCAAGTTCATATATGTTTATTTCTTTCTTTTCTTCTTTTACACAAACAGTAGCCCACTATACATGGTAATTTGCACTTTGCTTTTTTCACTTGGCAATATATCAGGAAACACTCGTGTTTTCATTCTTTTATACAGCATAAAATCCCATTGTATGGATGTATCAGAATTTACTTATTCAGCATCCTGTTAAGGGACATGTAGGTTTTCAATATGCCACATATATAAAAAGTACTACAACAGGTAGTTTTGAACAGCTGTTATTTTACAGGTGCATTATTTAGCTATTGCTGTAACAAGCCAGCTAAAACAACAAGCATTTATTTCTTGTACTAGTTTGGTAGATAGAGGCCATGCTCAGATGAGGGTCTCTATGTCAGGCTGTAGGAAATAAAACATAGAAAGGTTTAACATCTTCATGATTTTGAAACTTCCCATCTAAGTATGATTGTCCAGTTGTTATAAATATTTGATTACATCCTTTAAGTATGTTTTAAAATTTTCTTTATTCTGGTCTTATGTAATTTGTGTTGTGTTTCTTCCTAGATATTAGATCAATTAAGTCATTATTGTAAGTGGAGTCTTTTTGTACACTAAATATTCCAGCTGGTTGTTTTTTGTATTAGGAGTTATTAATGTCTGTATATTAATTTTGTATCTACCTTCCTGAATTTCCTTACTAATTATGAAAATTTAGATGGTTTTCATGGTACTCTCATGAGCTTTGTAGCTATACAATCCTACCAACTGCATAGTTTTAGCTTTTTACTTGATACTATAGTAGCCCAAAATAGATAACTTGCTAGATATGGAAGCTGCTTTTTTACATTAAGGAGTTTTGTCACAAAATTACTATCTTTATTAGTTTCTAAAATGCGAGGTAGCACTTTTTTATTCTGTAAAAGAATAAGAGGACACTCAGGCCAACACATTTATGAGTTCCCATTACCTTCAGCGCCTGTTTGAGCAGCTCTTTCACTGCCTGCAAGATCAACCAAATTCTGTAAGAGAGATGAAAATGAAACTTTAGGAAAGGTAACTTGAAATAATAAAATCTCAATGGCTGAAAGAACAATTTTAACACATGGTTTACCTGCATACCCCATCTGTCTGCTGGCCTCTCACTCCACTGTTCAGGGCCTTCCCATTTCCGAATCAAACTGATGTGTGTACTTTTTTCCTCCCTTATAATATAGCCTCCATAATGTTGTCAGAATAGGCTCTCTATTTACTACACAAAGTTCAAACCCTCACCATAGTGAATATAATTCTTTATAATCTGGCACTTGTGTTACTCACTCTGAATTCTAGCTGACCTACTCACTATGCCCAAAATGCTTCCTGTACTTCTGTGCTTCCAATACCTACATTTTGCCTTTCTCTTTGTTTAGTTAGTTCTAATGTTTAGTCTGTCCTTATTCTTTATTCAGGACCAAAGACAATTGTTACCTCCTTCGTGAAGCTTTGCCATCTTTATCATTCCTTGCCCACACCTTTAACTGCTTTTTCAATTGTGTACCCAGGGGTCTTTAGAGATCTACCTTATTCTTCAGCACTTACTGTGCTGAGCTCATCATTTGTGTCTCTGCCTATACTGTAGCACCTTTAAAAAGCATGGGCCTCTCCTTCATTTCACAAACAATGTTGGAAACAAGTGATTGCCTGTCATGATCCAGGCAGTGTGTTAGGTGCTAGGATATGGCAGTGAATCAGACATGCAGACAAGTAAGTTCTCTGCTCTCACTGAGCTTTTATTCTACATGGGGCAGGACAGGGAGAGGAGAAAGTTGGTGAGAAGCGACAAAAAGATAAGAAATGCATCGTGGTAAGTGTAATATACATAATTTTTTTTGTTTTATTTATTTATTGAGAGAGAGAGAGGAAAGCAAAAGAGGGACAGAGAGAGAACTCCAAGCAGGCACTGGTGCTGTCAGTGCAAAGCCCGATGCAGGGCTTGGACTCACAAACTAAGATTATGACCTGAGTCGAGATCAAGAGTTGGATACTCAAGGGACTGAGCCACCCAGGATGCCCCCATACAGATCATTTAAATAGAGTGCTAGAAGGGGAAAGAGGAAGGTACAGAGTAGGTTCTTTGGACTTGATGGCAGGGAAGTCCTCCCACTAAGCTAGAATCTGGAATGACAGAGAAGAGGGGGCTGGCCATGAAAGCTCATGGGAGCCATAGTCCAGATAGAAAGAACAGCTAGTATACCCAGTCACAAAGCAGAAATGAGCTTGGCGTGTTCAAAAAATAGAAAGGGCAGAGTTGGTGAAGTGGAGCTGAGAGGAGATCAGGTCAGAGAAGTGGGTAAGGGTCAGATGGTGCGGGGCATGGTAAGCAAGAGCAAGAACTCTGGATTTTCTAAATGTGATGGGAAAGGGTTTGAGCAAGGCAGTGGGAGTCATATCTTGATTTAACTTTTGGCAGAGAAGGGTGAGAAGCGTGGGTAGAGAAGGAATGCAGGGAGGCAAGAGTGGTAGCTAGGAGCCTGCTCATGCAGAAATCTGAGAGGTGATGGTGGCTTGGAGCAGTGAGGTGAGACGGAAAACAGTAAGTGGTGGAGGGATGTCTTCCTTATTCTTTTAATCTCAGGGCCTAGTACTATGCTCAGAACATGATGAGGCCTTGGCAAATATTCTCAGTGCCTTAAAACAAAGTCAGAGACTTTCACGGATGGGCAGTAATTATGTACTCCTGTTTTAATTATGTCCTATCTCAGACACTACTTTCTCTAAAATTCTCAGTCTAATGTTTCTTATATGGCATCTATTACAGAAGACCTAAATAAATAATAAAGGGGCAGAGTGGTGATGAAGGCAGCATGAACTGAGGAATAAAGATGGGAGCAAGTATCAGTGTTCAAAGACACCAAGAGGCTCCAATCTATATACAAGAGAAGGCTCATGTGGAGTAGAAGGAAATTAAGTTAGGTTGGTTGAGAGTGGCCGGAATTTGTCAAAGGATGCAACATAACAAAAGCAGTACTTAGTAACATCAGAAATCTGCTAGGAGACTACAGAAAGGAAGACCAGAGTCATAGAAGCCAGTCAGGAGATGAGGACCTAAATGAGTGTGATGCCCATGGGAATGCTGAATAAGAAATGCTGATGAGTGGACTCAAGGGGAAGGCTGAAAGAGAGGAGTCAGAACAGACTCGGGTCTCGCCCAGGTGACCAAGATAATGTTGGTACTCCTGGAAAAAAGGAATATTCACTATGATGGAAAGTAATTAATTTTGTTTTAGACACACTGAAATTTGAAGTAATAGTGGGACACACAATTATAATCATCTTTATAGGGATGTGAATTAGAACTCAGAAACTCTAGATAAAATAAATATTTGACTGTCACCAATACAGAAGTGATAACAACATCTGAGGGCAGACACAGGAAGCAAGACAGGCCGAAGCAGAACACTCCGATGTCTTGGAGAGTAGAGTAGGAGAAAGAATTCCCAAAAAGGGAAGAGAGAAGATGCACAGCCAAAAGAACCTGGATGTTGTGAACCAGAAAGATCAGAAGACACTTAAAAAAAAAAAAAAAAAAAAAAAAAGAGCCAGAAAATGATCTTTTGGGGGAAGGCTTCTTTCCAAGAAGATACTTACAGTAAGTAGAAAGGCTGAAGGGTTGGACCAGATGGTCCTATAGTCCCTAGGTGATATAGCATCAAATTATATGAAAAAGTCATCAAATGGATTACTGACCAAGTCAAGAGTATTAAAGAAATTATTAAGAGAAAAGTTGTAGTGAAATATCACAGGCTGGGTTTAGAAAACAAAACAGAAGTTAGGTTCTGTGTTTTGTTGTTAAATTAAAGCAAGACCATCTACTAAAATAAATTTTATATTGGTATGGTGAGATAACTGAGGTGAACAAGAATTAGATATTTATTAAGACTGATTTTTCAAATCTGAAAGTGAATAATTAGAGATTTATTATTTTTTTCCCTAAAGTTTTCAAGAATAAACTTAAGTCATATCCTCCATGAAGCTAGGAAATTTAGACCCTGAAGATGGAGAATAAAGCAATATTGGCAAGGAACAGGAAGGAAGCACAAAAAAAGAGAGAGAACGGCTTCAGTGCAGCAGGAAGGAAATGGTGGCTTACTTATGTAGAAAAAAGAAATGTTTAGAACATGATTAAATTCACTATTCAGCAAACAAGTACTGAATATAAACTACATATACTGTGTTGGGGCTATAAAGATGAGTAAGATGTCACTCTCCAAGGCATTTCCAGTCTCAAACACTATGCTTATAATATAAAACATTTCCTTATTTTATTGAAGAATGAACTTGAATAATGTGATTTACTTTTTAAACCATCCCAGCTAGGCTTTTGTTGATCTCACGAGTCTCCATTTTATTGGCTGAGTCAAAACAACAAAAACAACAAAAGAACCAAATTGCCCCCACCCTTGTTTCAAGAATATACTCTTAAATGCATATGGAAAAGCTCTTCCCCAAGAACTCAGGTTAGGAAAAGTGCTTTGATCTAAATTTTAGGAGATATCAGCCATAACATAACAACAAAGACCCTCTGAATTCTTCCTATGTTTTCGCTTGAAATTTCATGTTTCTAGATGAGACTAAACTACCAATTTATAGATATTTTTGCCTGTTTGGTGCAGTTAACAGTTCTTATGAAGCTAAACATCCAGCAGCCAAATTAAATGATGGTTTGGCCCATATGGTATGGGATCATGGTCCATCAATACTCACCAAATGGGACACCTTGACGGATCCTTCACAATTGGAAGGTTCCCCTTTCTCTCTACTTTCCAAAATCTAGACAGAAGAAAAGAAAACTTGTAAAAAAATTAGTGTACTTTTAATTGCAAAGACCAAACAGAGCGTTACCTACCATCCTGAAAATGGTATGAGAACGACTGCTTCTTTGATTCATTTTCGTAATTCCATAATGTCTATTCTCTGTAAAAAGGGAGTCATATTTCAGGTGTGTATTTTAAAATTCAAAGAAAAATATAAACTTCTTTTTTAGACCAAAAAGTATGATTTGAAGCCTAAATACATTCAATTGAATAGTTTTTACAAGTGTTTTTGGAAAAATACAGTATAAAGTCTTACTCTCTCCTTTTGTGATCCACTTCAAAGCCATTTCTGATGTATAAACCACTTCTTCTGTGAGATCAGCCACATATACATTCCTCTGAAACAAGTTTAAGAATAGAGAGGAAGTCACTAAGAAGTCTGCAAATCAAAAGATGTGAACTAGTATAGAATTCACTTGTAGAAGTTACAAGTGAAAAATGGATGAAAATAACAAGTAAACTATGATATGTACAATTTATTTATGTACCAAATTCTAACCTGATGCTTCCATTTGCTCTTTTTAAAGGCACTTATACCAAAACATTACAGCTGTCAATGTTTAAAAATGATACATGTTGCTCATATGCTATCTCTATAAACACTTAAAAAATAAACCATACAAACAGGAGACAGTTCAAAAAATATAGAACAAGGACATGAATCCCAACAAGCAAGTCTATTTTTAGAACCACACTAACTCTGTTACTCACGTTAAAGTCTTCCCGAATTATTAACGGCTTCATTTTTTGAGTGTCACAGAGTAAGTCTGTAATGGTTTCATTGTATATCTCCATGTAAGACACGCGTAAGAGAAATTCTCTGTCAGGAAGCTAGATGTAAAAACATCAGAGATCATCCATTTCTGAAAACCTAATACTGAATACTTATGTGCTAGTATTAAATATTAAAATATTCTAAGAAATTACCTTTGTAAAGCAAGCAACAATCAAACAAAACCTCATGTGGCTTTATATTCACAATAAACACAAAAATATAAAAACACATTTCAGTAATAATGAAAAGTATAGCATCAAAGAATTAGAAGAGGAGAATGCCCGGTCCAACTGTCTGAACTCAAAAGGAAATCTACCAATGGATGTTCAAATAAAAACACTACAAACCATTAAAATAGTAATGAAAAAATAATCTAAAACCAAATCTTAATTACTTAGATTGCTTATTCTGGTCTTCTGCTTTTCTTTCCTGTCTTTTCTCTAAATCTGCTTTTCTCTGTTCCTTTTTTGTTTTAATAAAATTTCTTTTTCATGTTTATTTTTGAGAGAGAAAGAGCATGAATGGGGGAGGGACAGAGAGAGAGACAGAGAGAGAGAGAGAGAAAGAGAGAGAGAATCTGAAGCAGGCTCCCGGCTCTGAGCTGACAGCACAGAGCCTGACACAGGGCTCGAACCCACGTACCGTGAGATCATGACCTGAGCCAAAGTCGGACGCTTAACCAACTGAGCCACCCAGGCACCCGTCTCTGTTCCTTTATAAGCACTGGTAGCAGGGAGCCTGGGTAGCTCAGTTGGGTGGGCATCTGACTTTTGATTTTGGCTCACAGTTTGTGAGATCGAGTCCCGTGTCAGACTCTGTCCTGACAGTGTGGAGCCTACTTGGGTTTCTCTCTCTTTGCTCCTACCCACATTTGTATGCATACACTCCCTCACTCAAAACAAATAAATAAATAAACTTAAAAAGAAATCACTGGTAGTGATTCTAGTAAGTGATTCTAACCATTCTAGTAAGATTTTCCTGTTCCTTGACACCCAGGTGTGATTAGTACTGTTTCAGTATTCAAGAAAAAGAATGAAAACTTTTTGCTCAACACAGTAAGTTTATGGGAAAAAAATAAATCTGTTATGCCTTCTTTACCCATGGCTAAGAGATAACTATAAATCTACTTCCTTTCATCACTGTAAGAAAATATTAAGGTTTCCATTCTACTATTACTACTTTTCCCTTTATGTGCCAGAATTTACCCAAGTTATTTACCTTTTTAATTTTTTGGAAAATGTCATGAATTGCCCTGGGTATTACTCCCAAATAATCCTCTGAACCCATCATGGTATATGTTTTTCCTGAAGCAGTCTGCCCATAGGCAAATATTGTACCTGTAAAAACAAAACACACACATGCAAAGATTAAAAATGAGTCTATATGGTGTGAAACTATCAATAGTTGAACCAAAATACTTCTACAATGAATACAAACCATTGTAGCCTTGTATGGCAGAATCTATGATAGGTACTGCTATTTCTTCATACACATTTTTAGTAGTTTCATTACTATGAAAGACACGATCTGAAAAAAAACACACACACACACATACACACAGAAGTTAAATCAATCAAATCAACTTTGTTTTCATTCCTAGTAGTTGTCCAAAGAAATAAAATGGTCAGGATATGTAAGATAAAATATTTAAGACATGATATTCTCTTCAACTTATTGGTTGAAAATATATCCTCTGAAAATATATTTCTCTATAAGGTAAGATGTGTTGGTCCTCACACAGAAAAAATACAAGTTAGACTTCTCAGATATCCTATGTGCTTTTAAGAGGCAGTAGGGCATAATGGCTGAATACAGAGTTACCAAATCAGACTGTCTGCAAATCTGGTGCCAACACTTATAAGCTATGTGACTTTGGGCAAGGTGGTTACTGCGTTTGTGCCCAGTCTGTAAAATGGATATCTATTCTCTTCCTCATAGAATTATTGTGAACCTATAGTCAATACTTAGGAAATATGGACTATTACTATTGAGAAATTTTAAAGTTTATAACGTAGTTAGCAAGAGGACCTAGATCAAATTACACCAAGATATGTACACCTATGGAAGAAGAGACCTGAACAAAGCTGAAATGTTACAAGAAATGACCAGATGGCTGGCTACTAAAGGAGGCTGGGTTTAGAGTACATTTGTATTGATGAATTAACTAGTCGAGTAGGTGGCTCTCTGTTTTGCTGGCATAAGTAGCACATTAAAAATGGACTACTCTTTCAATGGTGGCCTCATATGAAAAAGCTCACAAGAAATGGATTTAAATCAGGAGGGAAACACATCTACCTGCAATGAGAAATTCAGTGATCACACTGTTTGCCTCATGACGACACATTTGTCCTGAGGCAGGACTTTATGGAAAAATCAAAGTGCCATCTGAAGGCTGCTTAGTAAGGGATTATGATTTCAGAGCAAGGACAGAGGGCAGGATGATTCAAATCTAAATGCCATTTACTTTAGATAGGTGGATGAGTCCAAATCCACGATGGGCATACATGGCTACAGAGAACCCATAGATCATGAGTCTGAATGCTTGTGTATCCCTCACTCTTGGTTTTATAATCTCTGGCATTTATTGTACTACCTTTTAAAAAATTATGTTAATACTCTAAAACAGTACTTTACCAGAAATTGTTTTCTCTTCTTTACATCTTTGCTCTAAAACCTTTTATGATGGCTTTCTAGTTTAATGCTACTTCAACATCCTAACCATTTTTATTCCCAGAGTTGTTGAGAGGGCCTCACTGTTGCTCAGCGGTACCTAAATGACAGCATGCTAGTGAGTCTGACTCTTCCATTTGTGAGCTGTGTGACTCCAGGCCTGTTTTAGTTCCTTGCTGAAATGGAAAGGCACCTACTGTGTAGTACCTACTGCATAAGCTTGTTATGAGGATTGAATGAGTTAAAATATATGACATGCTGAGAACTGTATCTGGCACACTGTCAGCAGTATATCCATATTAAATCAATAAATCATCCGAGTCAACCTTCAGGGCCTCCATGACCCTCTGTCTTAGTGTCAGTGGTACCATTTTAGACAACTAGACTAGTTAGATCCCACTATAAATCCCACAAAGCTTATGCCATGACAAGTGTAATTACTTGTTTAAAGCCTCTCTCTCATCATATGGTAAGTTCTACAAAAGCAGGGGTAGGTCTCTGCTGTATTCTAACAGAAAAAGAAGGAATATCTTCACTATTCTTAAAATAATTGTGGAAAGTCTATACTACAATGAAAGATCTTAAAGATGACCTGATATTAAGCAATATATTTTAGGCTTATTGGGTTTTAGGCCACAAATTAATAAATAAGAGGAAAAAACGTTAGTTTCAACCTTAAGGCACTATGACTATAACTGCATTTTAAATATCAATTTATTATCTTACTTGTCATCATGAAGGATGAACAATTTTTTAGTTTCTACTAAAGCCTAGTTTGATCTTTAATGACAAATCCAGGATTATTGATAAGCCTTTTATAGTCCTAACAGGAAAACGATAGATATTAACTCTTCATGCTATTATAAGCTTACCAAAATGGAAGGATTTACTGCCATCAACTTGATAAATGGCATTGTTGTCAGTTTTCCAGTAAACTTGGGTATCTTCTCCACGAGCTTCTCTGAAATAAAAACACTGCATTTTAGTATAACTGGTCATGGAAATCATGTTATATGACAGATAATTTAAAAGAGTCTATCTTCTGAAGAATATTTTATTTTAATGAACAAATAAATTTATTTTAAAATATTTATTTTTGTTTCTCATTGCCATGTAGTATTCCATGGTATAGATAAACCACATCTTCTTGATCCATTCATCTGTTGATGGACACTTAGGCTCTTTCCATGTTTTAGCTATTGTGGAGAGTGCTGCTATGAACATTGGGGTACATGTGCTCCTATGCATCAGCATTTCTGTATCCCTTGGGTAAATTCCTAGCAGTGCTATTGCTGGGTCATAGGGGAGTTCTACTGTTAGTTTTCTGAGGAACCTCCACACTGTTTAAAAAAAAAAAAATATCAACTGGTGGCAACTTCTCTCCACCACTTAATCTATTGACTGTTAACTTCACTAATATATTATTTTGTGATAAATTTAATTTGTTAGTGATTAAAATAACACTGATAAATGGAAAAAAATATTTATTTTTGAGAGAGAGACAGAGTTAAAGTGGGGGAAGCACACAGAGAGAGGGAGACACAGAATCGGAAGCAGGCTCCAGGCTCTGAGCTGTCAGCACAGAGCCCGATGCAAGGCTCCAATTCACAAACTGTGAGATCATGACCTGAGCCAAAGTTGGATACTTAACTGACTGAGCCACCCAGGCACCTCTTCTGAAGAATATTTTAAAAGATAGTATTGGGGCATCTGGGTGGCTCAGTGGGTTAAGCGTCAGACTCTTGGTTTCAGCTCAGGTCATGATCTCATGATTTCTGAGTTTGAGCCCCAGGTTGCCTTGGTGGTAAGGAGACTGCCTGGGATTCCTTCTCTTTCCCCCTCTCTCTGCCCCTCCTACTCTGTCTCTCTCTCTCTCAAAATAAATAAACTTAAAAAAGAAGGTATTGATTTATACTAGATATGAGAAACATGGAAAATCTGCTTTTGAGGAGTCAGCACTTTTAAGTGGGGTTCAGTGACCTCCTGCCTTCCCATGGGAGTTTTCTCCTGAAGTTCTTCATTTCCACCCTCCTACCCAGTACTGGTTGCTGCAAAGATACATTCAAAATGCAGCTCTGATTATGTGCCTCTTGCTCAAAATTATTAAAAAAACATCTGAAATTCTTAATATGGCACACTAGATCTGGAACATGTTTATTTCTCTCTTCAACGTTATCTTGCTCTAAATTCCTATATATACCTAAAGCTGCAAACAGTTTTGACAGTCCCTTTCAAAATAAGAGATTCAGCCCTTCTGTGCCTGAAATAAACCTGACTTACCTTTCCATTAAGTAATTTAGCTATTCTTTCATTCATAAAAGGTGTCAGGAGTTTCATGACACCAGCCCTGTGCCCCGTGTCATCTCAGAGGTTAATGACTCCTAGAGCAAACACTCTCTACCTATCATAACACTTGTCACTGTGTATTGTAATTGTAGCATAATTGTCTTCTAATGCATTAGGTAATGAGCCCTTTAAAAATAGGAAATTCATAAAAAAAAGAAATTCTTCATTTCGATATTCTCATTTATTAACACCTAGTGATATTTAACAAATATTTCTCAAACACAAAATACATTAGTATTCTGTAGTGAGGGCCACAGATCAGTGAAAAGCAAAGACTTCATTTTTTCCCTATCTTGCTTTTTTTCTCTGTAGCATTTATGACTCCTATAACATTATGTCAACTTAACATTTTATATTTTTTACTTTATTTTCTGTCTGGGCACTAGAATGTAGACCCACAGGGCAACTATGGTAGTGTCTGTGTAGTAGTGTACATTGTACTAAAAAAATCAGTATTGATAAATATCAGCCATTCAACGTTCTGAATGTTAAATTGAGTCATTGACTGAAGTCTTGAGTGCCTTTGAATACAATGCAACAAGGCAGACTAGTCCTTGCTCTCAAAGAGTATACAGTAAAGAGGGAGAGACGGTTTAGTGCAAAATAACAGATGAGTACCAATAAAAATCTTTCCGATACGACTTCCTTTAAGGAGTGGAGTTGGGTGGGGTGGGAGGCGCATATGGGGAGAAGGAGTGCAGCGCCGGCGTTGAAGTTTTTAACGCTGGCAAACCCAAGTTAACAGCTAAAGGACTCCTACAGCTGGAAATTATCTTCTTGGTCTTCCGATCCTTCCCCGTCGTCACTAACTGATAAGGACACCTTGGCACAAAGCAGGTAAGCGGCCGAGATACCAGGCAGCAGGAAGGGGCAGCGAGAACCCACTCTCCGGCTCAGGCCAGCGCCAGAGGCCGCAGCGGGGACCCGCTCTCGGTCTGGTCCACCTACCTGCTGTTGAGCGGCCGGACCCGCACGCACACCGCGACAGCCCCTTCCTCCGCCATCCTGCCAGCCTAGATCCCAAGAAACTGGCACAGTCTCGTTCCGCGTCTCCTCTGCTGAGAGCACGGACCGCCCCGCCTTTAAGTTTAAAATTTCCCAAACTACGCGTCTGATTGGGTGGCGGTATCGTGACGTCATGGGTTGTTCCAATGCACGCGGCGTGGGGGGAGTCGCAGGCCGGAGGCGCGTCCACGGTAAAAGGTGCAGGGGGGAATAAAGGATCTGGAAGACAGTAGGGTAGGGAGTCCCAGAGACGGGACTCGGAAGCAGGCTGGCAGCAGGCGGAAGCGGCTATTCTGGCTTTATCTGCTATTTTATCTGGCTATTATCTGCTAAAAGCCACTGAAATGCAGGCAGCTGTTTACAAACCTCACCCCCAAAGAGTATGCGGTCTGTAGGAAAACAAGGCAGAGAATTTTTTCCCCCCACCAAGAGTTAAGACCTTTAAATCCGCAAACAGAAGTAAGAATCTCCTGTTTTATTTAATTAAAAACACCTTAAAAGACAAGAGTTGAAAGTCACTGCGCTGCCCAGAAACGTAAGAATCATATTGTGCTCCTTAGAAACTCTGAGTTTTACGTTTTCCTTTGTCTTTGAACTCCTATTTCCAATGGCAGTGAGTTCCTCAGAGGCTGTTTTAGAAAGAATTCTTGAACACTGGAAAAACTCTTTGAGTAATGCGGTGAACGTTTATTACCAAGAGTGGGAACATTATTCTAAAAAATTCTTTCCTGGAAATAGTGCTATTTTAAAAAATTATGTATCATAGTAAAGTGTTAACATGTTTTTAAAGAGTGATTTCATTCCCTTTCTTAGTTGATTTAAGGAGCTTCAGGAAGTATTCCTTTTCCCTCACCAAAAATATGACCTGCAGTTACTAATAAATGTTTATTACTTATAGGAGTAGAAAATTCTAATGACCTAATAAAACTATTTGGGAAGTAAATTTGGCAATATCAATAAAAAACGGAAAACATATATGCCCTTTTTGCAGGCCATTCTGCTTTTAAGAATTTATGTATGTATTTGAAGGACTGTGCAAGGATATATGTATATGGGTTGCCGAATTGCTTACAATAGCAAATGGCTGAAAACACATTAAGTGCCAATAAATAATAAATCTGAGACTAGTTAAATGGATGGTATTTTATCAACACAATGAAATGCTATGTAGCTGGTAAAAAGAATGATATAGCTCTTAAAATGTACTTTATTTTATTTTAATTTTTTAAAATGTTTTCTTTATTTCTGAGAGAGAGAGAGAGGCGAGAGACTGCATGAACATGGGAGGGTCAGAGAGATAGGGAGATACAGAATCTGAAACAGGCTCCAGGCTCTGAGCTAGCTGTCAGCACAGAGCCCCACGCAGGGCTCGAACCCACAAACTGAGATTATGACCTGAGCCGAAGTCGGATGCTTAGCCAACTGAGCCACCCAGGTGCCCCAGTCTTAATATGTACTTTAGAAAGCTGTTCAAGGTGTTTCATTAACTGAAAGAAACCCAAGGTGTCATATTTATACACAATATGATCCTCTTTGATATTTAAAAAAAAAATTATGTGTCAGGTAATACATACATAATTTCTGGAAAGATAAACAGAATATACCTAATTTTCTTGGTATGAGGGAGGATGAGTTAGATAGTAGATCTACCTTCCATTGTGTAATATTTTATAATTAGTAATATTGTAACCATGAAAATATTTAGTTGTTAAACTTGAAGAAACTAGTTAATAGAAAAAAAACAGTAAATAAAAAATGAGTTTGATCACTTAGCTGTGAGTTAGGATAGGTTACTCTTTTTATATTTTTTATTTTTTAAAAATCTTCTTTTTGGTAATATTTACTTTTGAGAGAGAGTGTGGGGGATGGGAGAGCAGGGGACTCAGAATCTGAAACAGGCTCCAGGCTCTGAGTTGTCAGCATAGACCCTGACTCAGGGCTTGAACTCAGGGGCTGTGAGATCATGACCTGAGCAGAAGTTGGGTGCTTAACCAACTGAGCACCCAGGCGCCCCTAGATTACTCTTTTTTCATAGCTAAAATGTGATGATACTTGGATGCACCTAGTAAGACAGAGTAAAGGAAAGTATATTTTAACTGATTTTTCAAAAATGGTGGTGAAATATTGCACATATTGAGCTGAAAGGAAGCACTATAAAGAGGAAGAAGGGACATGCCATTAGTGAGAGAAAATCTCTGACAACACAAAGGGGGGTGGTTCAAAAGCAGAGAAGGGTTTGCGTTTCAGAGTTGTTGTGCTCATGATTGTTGCCATGCTAGTCTTTGCTGCCATCATCACAGCAGCTAACATTTAATGAGATTTACTATGTGCCAGCTGCTCTGTTGTATGCTCTGCATGCAGTTTTCCATTTAATTGTCCAAATATGGTCATAAAGAAATAGTCACTGAACATATCCTAATCTCCTATATGCCAGATGTAGTTCTAGGGTCTTATGATAAGAAGGGGTGCCACTTTGTGGGTTTTTTTTTTTTTTTTTAGAGAGAGAGAGCACTCATGTTCGAGAGAGATGGGCAGAGGTAGAGAGAGAATCTTAAGAAGGCTCCATGCCCATTGGGGCTTGATCTCAAGACCACGAGATCGTGCCCTGAGCCAAAGTCAAGAGTTGGACGTTTAACCCACTGAGCCACCCAGGTGCTCCAAAGAGGTGCCACTTTAGATGGGATGCTCAAGAAAGGTCTAGGGAGGGGACTTCTGAGGTGAGACTTATATGACAAGAATTAGCCAAGCTTGGGAAGGTAAGAGTACATCTTTTATTTGTCTCAGACAGAGGGACAAGTGAGTCAAAGAGCCCAAGGCTTATACAAGTTTGTCTTGTACATGTCGGAGGCATAGAAAGAAGGCCCCTGTGGCTGAACCATTTTGGGCAAAGGGGAGAGGTACATGTGGCCAGGTCCTGTGAGGCCTTGTGGGCCATGCTAAAATGTTAGGCTGTTATTCCAGTGGTGAGGGGAAGCCAATGGAAGGAAGTAAAAAGGGATTCCCTCATTTATTCAAACAAAATTTTCTTTTCTATTTTGCTATGAAAATCGAAGCAGCTAGAAGAAATTTTGCATTGCCTCCTGCCAACCAGGTTACCGACCTGCTTGTCTGTGCCATTTACCTCATCCTCCAGATTGTAACTAGGTGAATATCCTCTGTCCTCCACTCTGAAATCTCTCCACATTTGCTCTAGATCCTGCCCCTTCCAGCTTAACTTCTTTCTGTCTGATGTTGTCATTTCCTGTTCTCAATAAATTGGTCTTTAGCAAACATTTGCCTTAATTTCTCCCATCTTGGATATCTAATAGATATTGCAAACTTAAAATGTCTAATACCAAATTCATGATCATCCCCTCAAAACTTGATGGATCTGCAGTTTTTCACAACTCAGTTGATGGAACTCCACCCTTTGTGGTTACCCAGACAACAAACTATGGAGTTATCATGCTCAACTTCTTTTCTCTCAAAGTCTACATTTGCTGTTCCTGAAAATTCTGTTGGGGCTACCTCGAGAATCTTCCAGAATATGGCCATTTGTCACAACTTCTGCTACTCCATGTTTCTAGCTTTGCCCACCCACAGTACCAGCCTATTCCCAACACAGTGATTTGAGTGATCTTTTACAAATGTAAGTTAGACCATATTAATGCTCTCTAAAGACCCCCAGTGCCACTCCCAACCCCAATTTTTCTCAGAATAAGACTCACAGTCTCAGCTGTCTCCCTGACATGATATTGCCGCTTGCTATCCCTCTGGCCTTACCCCCTACCACTCTCTTTTTTGCTGTTTTCACTCCAGGCACACTGGCCTCTTGACAGTTTCTTGAATGTAGTCAGGCTCCGTCTCTCTGAAGGCCTTTGCATTAGCTGTTCTCTGCCTGGTAGGCTCTTACCCTAGATGTCTGTTTTTCTTCTTCCATTTAAATTGGTATCTTGCTCAGATGTCACCTTTTCAGAACTCTGTATAAAATAACAACTCGCTTGTCTGCTACTTCTCTTTCTTTACTCTTCTTTTAAGATTACTTAAAACTTTAAGAAATAATATGTATGTATGGATTTATCTGTGTATTATTTGTTTCCTCCCACTAGAGTGTCAGCTCTAACTAGTGGTCAGCAACATTTTTGTTTATACCTTACCCTGTGTATCTAGAAATTGACTTAGAGGGGCTCCTACGTGGCTCAGTGGGTTAAGTGTCTGACTCCTGATTTTGGCTCAGGTCATGATCTCATGGCTTGTGGGTTCCAGCCCCGCATGGAGCTCTGTGCTGACAGCACCTAGCCTGCTTGAGATTCTCATCTCCCTCTCTTTCTGCCCCACCCCCGCTCATGTGTGCACACATGGATGCATACTCTCTCTCAAAAATAAATAAATGAACTTAAAAAAAGAGACTTAGAGTATAGTAAACATCAATTAAAAAGTTGCTTATTTAATCACTTTATAAGTACTTATTAACCATTTCTGGGAAAGCTGCACAGAGGACAAGTAATCTGCTTAGGAGCGGAGGACTGTTAGAAAGTAGACTTCCCTTTCATTGTATACTATCTCATAATTATTTATATCTTAATTAATGAAGATTATTTCTCTCAACTTTTAAGAGATTAGTTAATAGATAAAAACTGTGTATAAAATAGTCTACTCATTGGTTTTTTAACTAGTGTAGATTACTTTAAATTATGAAGATGCTAGGCTGTATCCAGTAAGATAAAACAGAGTTAAAGAAGATATGTTTTAAACTGAGTGGTCAGGAAAAGCAAAGAGATTTGTTAAAAGTTAAACTGAGACATAGTAAAATTTTTGAGAGTTTATTTGAGCAAAAATTGATTCAAACCAGGCAGCATCTAATCTAGCAGATAGAAAGGAGCCCCAAGGAGCTATACAAAATGAGACTTTTATAGGCAGAAGGGAATAGGAATAAACAAGTCATAAT
>NW_027528804.1:3123927-3137878 GCF_008692635.1 Crocuta crocuta
AAAAAGGAAAAGAAAAAAAAAAATGAAAAAAAGAAAAAAAAAAAAAAAAAAAAAAAAAAAAAATCAGGTTCGTTATTTTGAAAAGTTACTTTCCTTTAGGAGATAGGAGGGTTTATCAGGCAGATTATCTAACTGATACTCATTAGGTGATTCCTGATTGATTGGTTTAAGATTCCATTTCTGGGAAAGCTGAGACAGTAATTAAGTCTCAGTTTGGTGATGTGAGGCTGAACTTAAGTGACTTTATTTTGGGCCTTTTTTTTTAAACAGATTACAACTTGTCTGAAGTTATGGAACTTCTGGAGAGAGAAGCTTAAGATTTGGTTTCATATCCTTCTTCTGAAAGGTACTTAAAAGGTTTATTGATTAATTTTTTTCTTACCTGGAAAATTAATACATGCACATGACAAAAGTATTTAAGTAGTACATGAAGAATCACAGTGAAAAATAAACCTTCTTGCTACATCTGATCTCCATGGTACCATTGTCATCCCAAAAGCACCTTTGGGTTTCCTGGCATGTTACCCTCAAATTAATCTATAGATATGTACATATAGTTCTTTTCCTATATTGTATATATTTTTATAAAAATACTTGCTGTACATGTTGTAGTGTACTTTGCTTAAAGTGTGATCTTTACATAAATATTTTCATTCAGTTTAAGAAGGTAAAGTAAAGTTTTGAGGCCTGTTAATTGCACACAGTTCCACGATACTTAAGTTACTGTTTTGCCCCCCAAACTGTGTTTATTTCTGCTAAAGCTGTAGAGGGCACTGTAATCCTTCTAAAAGCATGGCATAGCCCCCTAATAGTGTTTTGTAGTTCTTGAGTGTGGTGCAAATTTTAGAATTCAGAGAAGCTCGTGATATTAGGGATATGCATTAATTCAAATTATTCTCCTGTCCTCATATATTTTATGCATTTCACATACAACTAATTACAATATATATTTACATCATGCCATTCCCTTCAACAGGAGTACTTTTCTTTAATTTCCAAAACACAAGTCTTACCTTTAATTTTGCTGTATAAATATTTGTAGTGATCACAGACATAGTATCCTTTTCATTTTAATCATGGTTACACAGGATTTCTGTGGCATCATGGAGTCAGCACTGACGTTGGACAGTCCAACTCCACTGTTTATAAGCTATGCCGCAATGCCAGAAAATCTTTTATCTTTATGATTTACCATTTTTCTCATCTACAAAATGAGGAAATTGGCTAAGAGAATTTCTAAGATTTCCATCAGCTTCAATAAATTTATGAAACCTTTGTCAAAAGAGGAACTTGTTAGACCTGAGTATGGATGGGTGTCCAATAGAATATGGAATGAGTGAGGGGGCAGGAAAAGTGATCCAGGTTACAGACAATATCTCAGGTAGCCACGGCGCTGCAGAGACAAGACGGATACAGCAGTCCACCAGAATCCCATTCTCTTCTTTCTGGCCAGATAGCTAGCCTTGCAGTTAATGCTGCTATGTCTAGGACTCAGTAATAAAAACTTCAGGACTGTACTTTTCCTCCCTTGTCGTTGGTGATCATCCTTTCTCTTTCCTTCAGTGATGATTCCAAACCTTCTTCACTCTCCTCAAGCCTGGGTCCCGTCCTTATCCTTATTGACAGACCAGGCTACAAAGCAAGATGTCTCATCTCCCAGTTCTCCAACCCTTACAGTCTGTGCTCCAATTGATCCATATCGCCACCAATTCTGTTTCCACACATTTCTGAAGAATGAGGTGTTTGTCATGTCTGAGGCAGATTCTTCTGTGTTCACCCTGACTCTTTCCTCTTTGGTCTCTCCTGGACCTTGCTTCATCAATTATTCTCTGTTTCAGAAAAATGCTATCAACTTACAAAAAAAAGAATCATCTGTAAGTCCACTATTCTAAAAAAATACATCTAAAGTTGCCAAGTGAATGTTCCTTATTACCCATCAAATTTCATTTTCCTTGAGATGATGTATGTTGTTTCTTTCTGACCTTTTCTTAAATATGTGCAAAAAATCTGTTTAGAGAAGTAGCCACATTAATGTTTTCAAGAATGAAATCATTCTGTACTTATTGATATGCAATTTGCTTTTTATGCTAACAAATCAATATGTAGATCTGCCCTCCCCCCCCTTTTTTTTTCTTACTGGCTGCCTAATATTCAATTGTATGGTTATACTGTAGTTTATTCAGTCATTCCTTTATATGGGCATTTCAATTGTGGTCACTGTTTTAATATAGCTTATAATACAAAAATCCATCTATATACACCTTTCCATGCTCATGCCTTTATTTTCATAGAGTGGATTGCTAGAAGTTAAAATGTTGACCCAAACAATATGCTTGTTTTGAATTACAACAAGTACTACCAAATTACTTTCCAAATAAGTTGTAGCAATAATACTACAACCTAGAGTATGTGAATGTCTACTTCCCTATCCTTCACCATTCCATGATGTTATCAATATTTCTATTTTTAATATTTTTATAGGGAAAATATTATTTTATCTGTAATTCCCTGCTTGCCAACAGGATTGACCATCCTTTCATTATTATGTAATATTTACATCTTGTGTTTTAAATCGTCCATATGGATTAAAAAGTCCTTTGCTCATTTTTTTCATGTAGATTTTTGATCTGTTCAAATATTAAACAATTTTTTAAAAATGTTTATTTATTTCTGAGAGAGAGAAAGAGTGACAGAGAGAGAGAGGCAGAGCATGAGCAGGGGAGGGGCAGAGAGAGAGGGAGACACAGAATCCAAAGCAGGCTCCAGGCTCTGAGCTGTCAGCACACTGTCAGACTCTGAGCTGTCAGAGTCCACTGTGACATCTGTACACAGTGGATTAAATTACAGGAATGTGACCTCTGATTTAAGAGATCTAAATCTTTTACAATGGACAGTTAATATTGGTCCATAGTGAGATGTTATCTTCATTTTTCAAAGCTGTTCCTTATACAAATATCCTTGGAACGAATGGCACACAGTGCTTCACTTATAAGACCTAAAGACCGCATGGAGAATTGTCTTCCAACAGTCAAGATAACCCCTTTCCAGAACTACTCTAGGTTTAGTTGATATATCTCTCAAGTTGTGATATCTAATAGCCATATTTAAGAAGTATAAAAAGAGGGCACTGGGTGACTCAGTTGGTTGAGTGTCTGACTCTTTATTTCAATCCAGGTTATGATCTCATGGTTTGTGGGTTTGAGGCCCACACTGGGCTCTGTGCTGACAGCACGGAGTCTGCTTAGGATTCTCTCTCTCCCTCTCTCTGCCCCTCCCCTGCTCTTTTTCTCTCTTTCTCTCTCTCAAAATAAATAAATAAATTTTTTTAAAAAGTATAAAAATAAACAAGTGAAATTAAATTTAATAACGTCTTAACCAAGTATATCTAAAAATTATGATTTTAACATGTAATCAATGCACAAAAGCATTACTAAGATTTAAAAACAATTTTTTAAGTTTTATTTTTATCACCTGGTGCTCATCACAAATGCACTCTTTAATCCCCATCACCTATTTCACCCATTCCACACTCACTTCCCCTTTGGTAACCATCAGTTTTCTCTCTATAGCTGAGTCTGTTTCTTGGTTAGCCTCTCTCTTTTTTCCCCCATGCTCATTTGTTTTGTTTCTTAAATTCCATATATGAGTGAAACCATATGGTATTTGTCTTTGACTGACTGATTTCACTTAGCATTATACTCTCTAGCTCCATCCATGTTGTTGCAAATGGCAAGATTTCATCACTTTTTATAGCTGAGTAATATTCCATTATATGTGTATACTGTATCTTCTTTATCCATTCATGAATCAGTGGATCCTTGGGTTGCTTCCATAATTTGGCTATTGTTAATAATGGTGCTATACACATAGGGGTGAATATATCCATTTGAATTAGTGGGTTTTTAAAAAAATTTTTTTTATAGTTTATTTATTTTTGAGACAGAGAGAGACAGAGCATGAGTGGGGGAGGGGCAGAGAGAGAGGAAGACAAAGAATCTGAAACAGGCTCCAGGCTCTGAGTTGTCAGCACAGAGCCTGATGTGGGGCTTGAACCCACGAACCATGAGATCTGACCTGAGCACAAGTCAGACGCTTAACCAACTGAGCCACTCAGGCACCCCTGAATTAGTGTTTTTGTATTCTTTGAGGAAATACCCAGTAGGGCCCTTGCTGGATGCTGGGATAGTTCTGTTTTTAACTTTTTGAGGAGACTCCATACTATTTTCTAGAGTGGCTTTAGCAGTTTGCATTCCCACCAGCAGTACAAGAGGGTTCCCTTTTCTCTGTATCCTCACCAACACTTGTTTCTTGTATTTTTGATTTTAGACAGTCTGACAGGTGTGAGGGAATATCTCACTGAAGCTTTGATTTTTCATTTCTCTGGTGATAAGTGATGTTGAACATATTTTCATATGTCTATTGATCATCTGTATGTCTTCTTTGGAGAAATGTGTGTTCATGTCTTCTTCCTGTTTTAAAATTGGATCATTAGTTTAGGTGTTGAGTTTTATAACTTCTTCTTATATTTTGGATACTAACCATTTATTGGTTAGATTGACTTTTAGTTCTGTTGATTGTTTTCTTTTCTGTTTAGCAGCTTTTTGTTTTGATGTAGGCCTAATAATTTATCTTTGCTTTTGTTTCCCTTGCCTCAGTGAACCTATCTAGAAAAATGTTGCTATAGCTAATGTCAGAGAAATTACTGCCTGTGCTCTCTTCTAGGAATTTTATGGTTTCAATTCTCACATTTAGGTCTTTTATTCCATTTTGAATTTATTTTCGTGTATGGTATAAGAAAGTGGTCCACTTTCATTCTTTTACATGTTGCTGTCCAGTTTTCCCAACATTATTTGTTGAAGAGACTGTCTTTTCCTCATTGGATATTCTTCCCTGCTTTGTCAAAGATTAGTTGCCCATATAATTGTGGGTTTACTTCTGGGTTCTCTATTCT
This sequence comes from Crocuta crocuta, assembly GCF_008692635.1. Lineage (NCBI taxonomy): Eukaryota > Metazoa > Chordata > Mammalia > Carnivora > Hyaenidae > Crocuta > Crocuta crocuta. The sequence continues at coordinate 3,128,879 of NW_027528804.1, forward strand.
GTTCTATTGAGCTATATGTCTATTTTTGTGCCAGTACCATTGCTGTCTTGATCACTACAGCTTTGTAATATAACTTCAAGTCTGGAATTATGATGCTTCCAGGTTTGCTTTTTCTTTTTCAAGATTGCTTTGGCTATTCCGGGTCTTTGGTGGTTCCATATAAATTTAAGGATTGTTTGTTCTAGTTCTGTGAAAAATGCTGTAGATATTTTGATAAGGACTGCATTAAATGTGTAGATTGTTTTTGGGTAGCATAGACATTTTAATAATATTTTCTCTTCCAATCTATAAGTATGGAATGTCCTTCCATTTCTCTGTATCATCTTTAATTTCTTTCATCAGTGTTTTATAATTTTCAGAGTACAGGTCTTTTACCTTTTTGGTTTGGTTTATTTTTAGGTATCTTATTATTTTTGGTTCAACTGTAAATGGCCTTGTCTTTTTAATTTCTCTTTCTGATGCTTCATCATTAGTGTATAGGAATGCAGCAAATTTCTGTAGATTGATTTTGTATCCTACAGTTTTACTGAATTTGTTTATCAGTTCTAACAGTTTATTGGTGGAATCTTTACGGTTTTCTATATGTAATATCATGTCATCTGCAAATAGTGAAATTTTGCTTCTTCCTTACCAATTTGGATGTGTTTTATTTCTTTTTGTTGTTTGATTGCTGAGCCTAGGACTTCCATTACTATGTTGAATAAAAGTAGTGAGAGTAAACATCCTTGTCTTGTTCCTGACCATAGGGGAAAGGCTCTTAGTTTTTACCAATTGAGGATGATTTTAGCTGTAGGCTTTTTACATATGGCCTTTATTATGTTGAGGTATGTTCCCTCTAAACCTGCTTTGTTGAGGGTTTTTATTATGAATGGATGTTTTTAAATATTTACTTATTTTTGAGAGAGTTGTGTGAGCCAGGGAGGGGAAGAGAGGGAGACACAGAATCTGAAGCACAGAGCCCAACGTGGGGCTCAGACTCATGAACTGCAAGATCATGATCTGAGCCAAAGCTGAATGCTTAACCAACTGAGCCACTTAGGTGCCCCAGTATTAACTTTTCTTAAATGTTTAGTAGAATTTTCCTGTGAAGCCATCTGGTCCTGGACTTTTGTTTGTTGGGAGGTTTTTGATTACTGATTTAATTTCTTTGCTGGTAATTGGTCTGTTCAAATTTTCTATTTCTTCCTGTTCCAGTTTTGAAAGGTTATGTGTTTCTAGGAATTTATCCATTTCTTCTAAGTTGTCTAATTTGTTGTCATATAGTTTTTAATAATTGATTGTGTTTATAATTGTATTTCTGTGGTGTTTGTTATTTATCCTCTCTCTTCAGTGATTTTATTTATTTGGATCCTTTTTCTTTTTTTCTTGGTAATCTGGCTAGAGATTCAATTTTATTTATTATTTTCAAAGAACCAGCTTTTGTTTTCATTGATCTAAGCTATTGTGTGTGTGTGTGTTGTTGTTGTTGTTGTTTTTTAGTTTCTATATCATTGATTTCTGCTAATCTTTATTATTTCCTTCCTTCTTCTGGTTTTAAGTTTTATTTGTTGTGTTTTTTTTTTTCTAGCTCTTTTTGTTGTAAGATTAGGTTGTTTATTTGAGATTCTTCTTACTTCTTGAGGAAGGCCTGTATTGCTATCAACTTCCCTCTTAGAACAGCTTTTGCTGCATCCCAAAGGATAAAACGTTGTTGTTGTGTTTTTGTTTTTGTTTGTTTCCGTATACTTTTTAATTTCTTCTTTTATTTCCTGGTTTACTCATTCATTGTTTAATAGCATGTTGTTTAGCCTCCATGTATATGTGGTCTCTCCAAATTTTTTCTTGTAGGTGACTTCTAGTTTCATAGCTTTGTGATCAGAAAAGATGCATGTTATGACTTCAATCTTTTTGAATTCATTGAGGCTTGTTTTGTGACCTAATATGTGATCTGCTCTGGAGAATGTTCCATGTGCACTTGAAAAGAATGTGTGTTCTGATATTTTAGGATGGAATGTTCTGAATATATCTGTTAAATCCATCTGTTCTAGTGTGTCGCTCAAAGCCATTGTTTCCATGTTGATTTTCTGTTTAGGTGATCTGTCCATTGATGTAAGTGGGGTGTTAAAGTTTTCTACCATTATTGTATTATTATAGGTTAGTTTCTGTATGTTTGTTATTAACTTTTTTAGGTATTTGGGTGCATAAATATGTATAATTGTTATATCTTCTTGTTGGATTGTCCCCTTTAGTGTTATCTAGTCTCCTCCTTTGTCTTTTGTTATAGCCTTTGTTTTAAAGGCTGTTTTGCCTGAGGTAAATATTGCTACTCTAGCTTTCTTTTGATATCCATTTGCATGATAAAAGTTTCTCCATCCCCTTATTTTCAATCTGCAGGTGTTTTATGTCTCAAATGAGTCTCTTGTAGGAAGCATATAGATAAGTCTTGTTTTTTAATCCATTCTATCGCCCTATATCTTGATTGGAGCATTTACTCCATTTACATTCACAGTAATTATTAATATATATGTACTTATTGCCATTTTATTACTTGTTTTCTGGTCGTTTCTGAAGATTTTCTCTGATCCTTTCTTGCCTTTCTCTCTTTCAGGGCCTGCTGGTTTTCTTTAATGATATATTTGGGTTTCTTTCTCTTTATTTGTATATTTGTGGCCTTTGATTTGTGGTTACTATTACATTTGTATATAACTTTTCCTGCATATAGAAGTCTTTATTTAGTTGATGGTAGTTTAAGTTTTAATCCACTTTTAATTCTCTCCTTTCCGCACTTTAGCTCTAGGCTGTTAAATTTTATATCCTTTTAATTTGTGAGTTCCTTGACTGATTTATTTGCAGATATATTCATTTGTACTGCTTTTTTGTTTCTTACTTTCATACTGTCATATTTTGTCTTTATTTTCCACTCAAAGAGTCTTTTTAATATTTTTTGCAGGGCTGGTTTAGTGGCATGAACTCCTTTAGTTTTTATTTGGCTGAGAAATTTTTTATCTTTCCTTCTATTCTGAATGACAGCCTTGCTGGATAGAATATTCTTGGCTGCAGGTTTTTCCCATTCAGCACTTTGAATTTCATCATTCCACTCCCTTCTGGTTCAGAGAGTTTCTGCTGAATAATCCACTGATAGTCTTATGGGGTTTCCTTTGTATGTAACTCTCTTCTTTTGTCTTGATGCTTTAAAATTTTTTCTTTATTGCTACTTTTTGCAGTTTTAATTACAATGTGTCTTGGTCTGGATTTGTTGATTTTATTGGGTGCTCTCTGTACACCCTGGGTCTGGATATTCCCTCAGCTTAGGGAAGTTTTCAGCTATTATTTCTTCAAATAAATTCCCTGCTCTCTTTTCTCTCTCTGTTTCTTCTGGGACTCCTAGAATACAAATGTTATGACAGTTGGTAGGGTCTCTGAGTTCCCTAAATCTATTCTTATTTTGCATAGTTCTTTTTTCTTTCCTGTTTTGTTCAGCTTGATTACTTTTCATTGCTCTGTCTTCTAGGTAATGAATTCATTTCTCTGTTTTTTTTTCCAGCCTGCTGTTCATTCCAACCAGCATGTTTCTCATTTCATTTATTGAGCCCTTTATCTCTGTTATGTTACTTCTTATCTCTGTGTTGATGGTCTTAATGATGTCCTCCAGCCATTTCTCAAGTCCAGTGAAGTATCCTGATGATCACTGCTTTAAATTCTCCATCAGTCATGTTACTTATATCTGTTTCACTTAGATCTCTGTCCATGGCTTTGTCCTGTTCTTTCATTTGGGACAAATCCCTCTGTCTTCTCATTTTGTCTCAGTCTCTGTGTCTATTTCTCTGTGTTAGGAAAGTCATCTTGTCTCCTGTTTTTGAGGGTGATGGCTTTATGAAGAGGTCCTGTAGTGCCCCATAGTATAGTGTCCTCTGTTCTCCTGGGCCTGGCACTTCTGGGAGTGCCTCCAGTGTGTGCTGTGTACACCCTGTTGTTGTGTCCTGGCTTCTTCATCTTTTAGGGTGATTGTCTGCAGAACATCTCTCTGTGTGTTGTGGACAGTGGCCCTGAGACAAAAAACCTAATTTAGGGTTAAGGTACAGATAAGGGCAGAATATAAGTTACTACACATATCTTTGGTAATGTAGAGCAGTCCCTTCCTCAAGGTCTACATTCCATAGTAAACATCCTCCCTTACACTGGCAGCTGGGAAGAGGATGGATAAGAGTAGCTAAAGCATAAACCCAAATACAAAGGCTGACACATTTAGGGACCCCATGGTATTTACGCATTTAGCTTCAACTAACAAGGTTCACAGAAGTATTTATTAACCAGCTCAAATATATTTTTCCTCTTGTGAGCCAGACAGAAGGACTCCTAGCCTATCTGTGTAAAACGTAACCTATGACTTAAAACCTGTTTTTGTACACTTTTCAAAGCATCTTATCACAAAGAATTATTCATGTTAAAAATTCCATTTTCTGATGTCATGTTATCGTTTGACCTATAAATAAAGACACCAAACCTGACAGGACAGAGATGCCTGCCAGGTGATTAGAAAGAATCATGGGGCTCCTTTTACTCTTTCACCAACATTGTCCATCCTTCAGGGACCCCTGGACCAGCTGGAACTGGACTCTGGCACAATTTTTTTCTTAACAGTCCCAAATATCCTTAGTTTTTTTTCCCAGCAAGTCAAAAGCATAAACCTACATCTAGCAATTAGTGTGTTAGCTTCTTATCTCATTAGAGAGCCAATTAATTGTTTCAATTTTTCATGGAAGCAAAACTGTTTAACGTTTTAGGTTACCAAGGACTTTGAAAGTTATCTTAACAATTACCCATGAAAATGATGAGACAGACAAAATTAACCATCATTTTAGGTCATTCTTTTGTTAACAAATTAGAACAGAGATAACAGGAGCTTATTTGACCTTCAGCAAATCTAGGTAGAATACAAGTTTGTTTCTGGGTTTTTTTTGTTTTGTTTTGTTTTTTATGTTGATAAACATTGTCTATCTCAAACCAACAAACTTAAATTAACTTAAACACTGAATACATTTTACTTGTGTCCATGTAAGACACTTTGGTCCCTATAGTTAATTTTGACCTGGAAAGTTGGTGGAGAAATCTGACTTCGGTGGTCTTTCCTCCTCAACATCTAGGGTGGGAGGAGCTGTTGTTGCCTGCAGCCTTGAGGAGTCAGTATGCAAGCTGCCCCCATCCCCCCCCACCAGGTGGTGCAGAAAAAGAGTGGGGGCAGGAAGGGCAAAAGAGGAGAGGTGCCAACAGAAGGCAGAGAAAGAGAATTCCCAGTTTTAAATTTTGTCAGCTCAGAGAGGAGCAGACTTCAGGTTTCTTTTATTTTGTTTTAAGCAGTACAATTAGGCAGTCCGTGTCAGTCCGGAGAAGACAAGGAATTTCCCTGAAACAAAAGGAGTTTCGACAGCTGCTTGGGAATATTCCTTAAAGTCTCCGTCCTGAGGTAGACTAACCATAGTTGGCTCCAATTACAGCCGTCAACCTGGGAAATGAGTGAGAGAAAAGCACTTACATCTATTAGGCAGAGGAACAGAGAGAGTGTCCTCTTCAGTCTGATTTTATCTCAGCCAGACCAATAAGGTCCCCTTTTCGACGTTCCTCCTGATATCGGCTGGGTAAAGGCTCTTTTCCTAAAGCCAGAAAAGATATTTAGCATACATTCAAGAGGGAAACAAGGCTTAGACGAAGACTGAACCATAACGGGAGTTAAACAGCAGGTCACAGCAGAGAAAAGTTAATTGGAAACGTTTAACAAGACACACAGAGCACAAAACAAAGGGACGCAGGGCACTGAACACAGAACAAACGGTTGGGGTGATCAAGCCCAACCCAGATGGTCCGCAGACCCAGACGGTCCGCAGACCCAGATGGCGCTGAGACGTCTGCACCAGACGACAGCCAGAGGGGAGTTAAGCCAGGTCCAGCCTTCCCTCCTAGACCCAGATCTGGCCAGTAACAGAAAACAGAAAACAGGCGCCACCTAGCGTACCTTAGAGTTAAGTCAGGTCTGAGAATGGAAGGCCAGGGTGAGGGAACAGGGTGAAGGAGCTCTCCCCTAGCTGCTCCGCATCAGCCTCCGAATTTCGGGTGGTCTTAGAAATCTCGTTGGAACCTCCAAATGAAGCAGGGTGATTGTTGAAAAGACCACCAAACGTCGAATAGAAGCGAGGCAAGATTTTATTTACGGCCGGGTAAAACCTGATCTCCTGATCTTAAGGAAAAAATGCAGAGAATGGCCCCGAATAAAGGTTGTAGTGAGCTTATATAGATTTTAGCAAGGCAGAATACGTCATTATTTAGTTAACCAATTACCTTTTACAGTATTCCATGGTATTTAATTGGTTACAATGTACCAATTACATTGTAACACACAGACATTAGTTTTGGGGGCAACCTATCATTTCAAAGCTCTTTGTCTTTAGAGGTTGTGAAATAACCAATTATAGATTGACATTTGAGAAACTGCGGGGCAGTGACTACATCTGACACCAAATGGCGATGAGGTATTTTGTAACCCGATTGTTGTTAGAACAATGAAACACAGGCTTGCGAAGCAGATTTACAGAAGTAGAAACAGCATGTTAGTGTTTAACCGTGCTTGAGGTTAACCTACAACAAGAAGTCCCAAGCAGGCACTATACCATCAACACAGAGCCCGATGTGAGGCTCAAACTCATGAACACTGTGACTTTGACTTGAGCCAAAATCAAGAGTTAGATGCTTAACTGTGCCAGCCAGGTGCCCCCACTGTTTTATTTCTTTAAGTGTTAATTAGATTAATAAAATGATTTTTTCTTATATAGTAATGAAAATAGTTCCATTTTCTATGAGAAATACTATTTAATAAATATAAAATAGAAAGAACAGGATTATACATTCACTCTTTTGAGTATTTCATTATCTCACTTTACTCTCTGCATCCAAACCTATTATTAATGCTAGATACAACATAAGAGGAGAAAATTAAAATAAAGTTAGAATTTCTGTAAGCCAGAAATGGTACAGCAGTAGAAAGGGGTGAAAAGTTGAAGCCAAGGATTTATTTGCTGGGTGTGTGGCTCCCGTGAGGTAACAGGGTGAGGGCAAAGAAAAACAAAAAAAGAAAAACAAAACAAAACAAAAAAAACCAAGCCAGGTTTGGTTGGAATCCAGGGGCTACATTAGGATTTCTGTAGTAGAGAGGAGACTGAAGGCTTACTACCAATGACTGCCTGGGGTTGTGGCCCATGCAAAGCTTGAGTCTGTGTAGGTTTCTGGATACAAAGTTTTGATCAGGTCTTGAGGCCAAGCTTCCCTCTGGTGCAGCTAATTTTTTTGCAGTGAGGGAGGAACTTGGAGCTACCGATGGGAGATTTGGTTTTGGACTGTCAAAATATTGGATAAAAGGGAGGTGAACAGATAAAAAAGAGAGTCAATGAGAACCTTCAAGTAGAGAAAAAAAACCCCAAAACCTCCAAAAATCCAAGTTCCACAATGGGGAAAATTTATTTTAGGAAACCCATCTAACAAAAACAATCAGTGGAAGATGAATTTATCCCAGATAGGTCAAAATCAAATTTAGAATTAATGCATTGCAAGGTAATACCCACAAATTTGCTCAGAATTCAGCCCAGATAGACAAAGCAATTTTGATTAATTAAAATAAATGAAGGAAAGCTAGAAAGTCTCCAATATTTGCACTTTAATCAAACAAGAATTCCAGGAAAATTGAATAGAGAATATAAGAAGCAATATTCAAAGAGAAAATAACTGAAGAATTTTCAAAATTCTCAAGATTGAAAGTGAACAGCAAAGAGCAAGTAGAATAATTAAAGGTAACTCCATATCTAGTGAGAGATTTGTGAAACTGGGGAATATCAATAATACAAAGAAAATTTTAAATGCTTCCATAAAAGGAAAAGAAATTACCTAACACGGTTGACCATTAGCAATTTAGCAATTAACATATGACAGAAGGTAATATATACTAATTATCCTCAAAATGCTGGGGTAAAATAACTCTCATCTAGACTTTTATGTCTAGCTAACCTATTACAAGAGTGACGTGGAATTTATTGGCATTTGCAGACATAGAAATAATAAGAGAACTTAGATCTTCATTGAGAAAACTACCAAAGCATGTGTTGGAGGGGGAAGAAGTAGAATGGAAGAAATAGTGACAAATTTAAGAAGTGGCAATATTCTGATACATTTAGTTACTGACTGTAAAAAAGAACTTGGTTTTTAAGATGTATTTTTTAGAAAAGACAGAACTCTAGCAAATAATAAGAGATATGAGAGAGGAGTAGTGTTCATAGGGTTGTTGAAACATGTTCAGGTTTTTGTTTTACAAGGAGACTGAAGATCCTTAATAACTTTAGATTTAAAAAAATCAGAGCTAAAAAAATTAGCCATACAGATAGCTAATAATCTCCTTTATTGTGACATCTAAACATCCTTTTAAAAATCCTACTGCCTCTGAGGTGCCTGGGTGGCTCAGTTGGTTAAGCTTCATAAAATTCTATTGCCTGAATTCAGAATTGTGCTTGGACAAGGCTTTGGAGAGATTGAAGGCTAAGTGAGGGCTGGGGTCATGTCATGTACTGTGCCAGCCCTACTTTGGCATATGGCATCTTTCTAACTCCATGTTGGTGAATTGCACCCAGTCCAGGTGCAGTTCCTGGCACAGATCCTGACTGGCCTAAGGACATTTGGACCAACTGAATTTCTGATATGCCCCTTAATTAGAAAGAGATTATTACTCATACAAGGTTGCCCACTGGTAAGCTTTTGGGGTCTCCAAGTTAGATCTGTTGTCTCTTTTAGAAAATGTTACTGATCTTTTTTCTACAAGTGCTATTTTTGCTAACTTTGGATTAGTAAACCCCATTTGCTTTACCCACGTGGTGTCTGTGACCTGGGATTTCTGCCAACCTGATATCACTAATGACTAGTTTCCAACCAGCAGAGGAAATCTGTAACTACCAAACCAAGAATAAAATACTGTGTGTGTGTGGGGGG
>NW_027528804.1:3142460-3202894 GCF_008692635.1 Crocuta crocuta
CCCGCGTCGGGCTCTGTGCTGACTACCAGCCCAGAGCCTGGAGCCTGTTTCAGAGTCTGTGACTCCCTCTCTCTCTGACCCTCCCCTGCTCACGATGTCTCTCTCTCTCTCTCTCCTAGAAATAAATAAAACATTTAAAAAATTTTTTAAGAAAAGATTGTCACTTTGGATACAAAGAGAAAACAGTTAAATCTTGCTTATAAATGACTGATTTAACAAAATGACGGGCGCCTGAATGGCTCCGTCGGTTAAGCGTCCGACTTCGGCTCAGGTCATGATCTCACGGTTCGTGGGTTTAAGCCCCGCGTCGGGCTCTGTGCTGACAGCTCAGAGCCTGGAGCTTGCCTCAGATTCTGTGTCTCCCTCTCTCTCTCTGACCCTCCCCTGATCACTCTGTCTCTCTCAGAAATAAATAAAACATTAAAAAGAACCCCAAAATGACACAGGAGCATTGATAGTAGAGGGACGGGAGAGGGTATATCAAGCTAATCATGACCAACAGAGAATGGCAGAACAATATTAGTATCCAACAAAATAGAGCTTAAGGTGAAAATATTAAAATAAGGCACCATATGCTTATAAAAGAAATATTACAAAAATGATATAATAATCATTTATTTGTAAGTGGTGACCATATAGCCTTGAAATACAAAAACTAAACATTGATAGAAGCTTGAGAAACTGATGAATTCACACTTAAATTAAAAAAAATATTAGTAAGGCTAAGCAAGAATTCAAAATAGAAGTTTGGTTTATTATAGGACTTTGTTTCTTAGAATAAAGAACATATTTATTTTTCAGCATCCATAGGAGCTCTGTGAAAACGGACGACTTATTTGTATTCTGCAGAACCTCTGTGTTGTACCAGGTTTAGCAGGGTTGTCCTGCTGCTGCTGCTCTTTGTACTACTGCTCACAACTCACATGAATTCAGGACATGGTCACTGTATGTAAGGCATGTGCCTAATATATATTTCCTCCTTTAGAAAAAGAGGACAGTGTTTTATATGCGCTTGTTTTCTAATTCGAAGGATAAGGAAAATCAATGCTGATGAAATATTTTTTATCGAACTTCTAAAGACTATCATTGTTAATGTTTTAGCTCCCAGGGATAGTGGTATTATTTTTAAAAGCTGTCTGCCTCAAAAAGATATCACTGTACACCTATCAGAATGGTCAGAATTAAAACTAGTGATACCACCAAATATTGGTGAGGATTCAGGGGAATTGGATCACTCATGCATGGTTGGGAATGTAAGTGTTCAGGCACTCTGGAAAATAGTGTGGCAGTTTCTTAAAAAATACAGTTCAGCAATTGCACTTTTGGGCATTTATCAAAGAAAAGTTCACACGAAATCCTGTACATGAATATTCTTAGCAGCTTTGTTCATGGTAGGCAAAAACTGGAAGCAGCTCCAATGTCTTTTCAACAGGGAAATGGTTAAACAAATGTATCTCCGTGCCATTCAATACTAGTCAGCAGTAAAAATGAACCATGTGCAATAATTGGATACCTTGGATGGGTTTCAAGGTAATTATGCTAAGTGGGGAAAAACAGCCAGTCTCAAAGGCTATATACCTTATGATCCCATTTATATAACATTCTTGAAATGAGTGGAAGAGTGGAAGACAGACTGGTGGCTGCCAGGTGTTAGGGATGGGAAACGGGAATGGAGTGGGAGGTGCTATAAAGAGGCCTGGGGGAGGGGTGCCTGGGTGGCTCAGTCTGTTGGATGTCTGACTTCGGCTCAGGTCATGATCTCACAGTTTGTAGGTTCAAACCCCATGTCAGGCTCTGTGCTGGTTCAGCTTCTGTGTCTCCTACTCTCTCTGCTCCTCCCTCACTTGCTCTCTCTCTCAGTCTTTCAAAAATAAATAAAGACATCAAAAAAAAAAAGAGGTCTGAGAGACTTGTCGTGATAGAACAGTTCTGTATCTTGGTGGTGTGGTCACAGAAATCTACACACGTGATAAAATTGCATAGAACTACACACACTTATGAGTACATATAAAGCTAGTGAAATCTGAATGAGTTCTGTAGATTGTACTGATGTAATTTCCCTGGCTTTGGTATTGTACTATAAAGATGAAAGGTATCTTCATCGGGGGAAGCTAGATGAAGGGTATATGATACCTTCCTCTACATTTTGTAATTTCCTGTGAATCTATAATTATTTCAAAATTAAAATAAAAAAAAGGTCTACCTAATGTTTAGCAGTTTCATGATTATCCTAATCTATGTGTTAAAATTTGGAATCCTCAATTAATATTTAATAAGATACTTTTTTTGTGAACCTGGAAGGTGGACTCTTCATGTTCCAGTTTGTAAATGTTTTGTTTAGAAAAGGAGAGTTTGTTTTTGTTTGTTTAAAGAAAGCCATGTAATCTACAAAAAATAATTTGCTTAATTTTTGTGGATTGCCAATTATGTAGGTCTTTAATATGGGACTGTGTCTTATTTATCTTTGTTTGCTTCCATGACCCATAACAAATAAGACACAGTAATCATTTCAGACACTCAATACATGTTTGCTGATTTCTTAATTTTGCTGGGCTATGTTCTAGCTATGTTCCTAAATTTGCTGTGCTGTATTACTCTAGATGTATAGTAGCTCCCTCTTTCTTTTCTGTTCATGAAGAAACAATTGGACCAATTTAGTTAGAAAGGCATTTGTGTGAGCAGCTGATTTTTCAGGTGGGAGTAAATTGAGATGGTTGACAGGACACACTTAGGCACCTTGATATTGAATGTTTAAAACACCTCTTCTTTTAAGTTCTTTGGTGACTTCTCAGACTAGTTATTTCTGTAGACAGCAGCTTTCTGCCATGTTGTCTTATTCTTTTCTGTCATACATCCTTTCCTCTTCTTTCTTTTATACTTTTTCTTGCCTATACATATCTTCATTTAAAAAAAAATGCTAAGTGCTTTTTTTGGTTTCATTCTTTCTCTCCAACTTCTACTTCTAGAGTCCACTTTTCATTCCTAACAGACAATTCTTCCTTAAGTGAGGTTTAAGCACTAGCCATTAAGAATACTCCCAACCTGGCTGTAGCAATTGTTAAAGCTGTCTTTAATACTTTTTGGAATAGTTTGGGGTATAAGTAAAAACAGAAAAGAAAGTTGTGTATATACCACACAGACATACATACATATGTGCACAAAAAACTCATATAAAAAGTTCATCGCAGCATTATTTGCAATGGCCAAAACATGGAAATAACTAAATGCTTATAAACAGTAGAATGAATAAATTATAGTATTTTCATACAATGACATAAAATACAGAAATGAAAATAAATTAAATACTGTTACCTACAGTGACATGGATGAAACTCACAAATGCAATACTGAGCAGAAGAAGTGGACACAAAAGGATATATACTGTTCGATCTACTTTAAATAAAGATAAGAAATAGGCTAAACAAATTAATAGTGGTAGAAATCAGGAATAGTGGTTTATTTCTGGGAAGAGGTGCATTGTAATTTAGAAGGGGGATTTGGAAGGAGGTCCCGGTAATACTCTAGTTTTTAATATTCATGAAGGTTACAAATGTGTGTTCACTGTCAACATCCATTGAGCTGATGCTTGTTGGTTATATATTATGTACATTATACTTCAGTCACATAGTTGATTTTTAATAAGGCGAGTTAAATATTCTCATTTCCATTTCACAGTTGAGCTATTAAACTTAAAAGATTGAGTTATTTGCCACTGAGAAGTGGAATGCAGCTCCAGTGTTTCTGTTCCATCACTACTCCTTTCAAAAAGTATTTACTTTGCGTCCATCTGCATGACTAGACATTTTCTTTTTCTTTTTTTAATTAAAAATATTTTTTCTGTTTTATTTATTTCTGAGAGAGAGACAGCATGAACAGGGGAGGGTCAGAGAGAGAGGGAGACACAGAATCTGAAGCAGGCTCCAGGCTCTGTGCTGCCAGCACAGAGCCCGACGCGGGTCTAGAAGCCGTGGACTGTGAGATCATGAGCTGAACTGAAGTTGGACACTTAACTGACTGAGCCACCCAGGAACCCCTTTTTAAAAAAATTTTTTTAATGTTTTTATTTATTTATTTATTTATTTATTTATTTATTTATTTACTTCTGAGAGAGAGACAATGAGCAGGGGAGGGTCAGATAGAGAGGGAGACACAGAATCGGAAACAGGCTCCAGGCTCTGAGCTGGCTGTAAGTACAGAGCCCCACATGAGGGCTTGAACCCATAAACTGTGAGATCATGACCTGAGCCAAAGTTGGACGCTTAGCCGACTGAGCCATACAGGCGCCCCATGATTAGACATTTTCTGACGCTCTTCATTCTTTACTTTTTCTCTAAAAGGCCTTGGCCATATAGAAAATATTTTAAGCTTTGCAGGTTGTATGCTCTCTGTAGCAATGACTCAACTCAGCATTGCAGTGTGAAAACAGGCATATGCAATTCATAAATGAATGGTGTGGCGGTGTTTTAATAAGTAATTATCGACAATGAAACTTAAGTTTCAGATAACTTTTACGTATCATAAAATGTCATTTCTCTTTTTTTCAACCATTCAAAAATGTAAAAACTAAAAAAAAAAAAAAAAGTAAAAACTATTCTTAGTTCCTGAGCTATACAAAAATGGGTAGCAGGCTAGATTTGGCCCGTGGGCCTCAGTTTGCCAGCCCTCATCCTAGGAGGTCTAGTTGTGTGTTTACATAAATGGCAGTTTATGTCCATAATTTATGTATTTTTTATACACATGAGCAAGGAAGCAGCCCGCCCTATATTGTAGGTCCTTTAAATTGTAAAATTTCCAGCTTATTTAGCACACCACTAATTTCATGGCTCATAGGTTAAGTTAGAAAGCTCTCTGAAGAATAGTTTTGTCCACAGTCTCTCTCTTGTGTTTTCTTTCTTTTCTTCCCTTTGCATTTAATGAGAATAAACAAAATGTTCTGGGATAAGAACAAAAGGATTTATCAAATGTTAACAGCTGTCAAACCATCTGTTATTGAAAAAGAGTTTGATTAGCACCCTAGGGCAATGAAGCCATTATAGCTCTGGATGTACAGGAGAAAGAGGAAATAGAAGGCTTCGCTGACCAATGATGGGTATCACTGTTGATAGCAGAACACACCTCATTTGGAAATGGATGTAGATAATGAAAGAATCATTAATTTGAAATCTCTTGGTAAATTATCATTCTTAAGAGCTTTTATATTCGTTTTGGTGAAAAATATGAAAGCTAGGGATAGCATATGAAAAGAGCGAGCTTGGGGAAGTTACTTACAGATTTGTAAATGCAAAATTTGATTGTCTGTATGTCAGTGATTCTCAGCTAGTTTCCTGTGCCATGCACGCTATAAATACCCCCAAAATGTGGTCCTCGATTTTTCTCATTGAAAATAGAAACTATTTCAGCAAGGTCTAACAGATTGAACCTGCAGCTGTGAGCATCATAAGATGTGAGGATGGGGGTGCAACTTGCCACAAGGAACATAGAAGAGGTGCTGTATATCACCAAGTTGGCACCAAGGAAGAGTTCATGTTTACTGGAACAAATTAGCATTCAGCCTAGTGAGTTTATGGGATGAAAATCAAGGCAGGAAACACATCAACTCAAATAGTTAAAATAGTGCTGAAGGCCATCCAAGAGAACACTGTAATAATCTGTAGATACAATTTCATTCCTTTAAATATGTAGCAAAAATTCAGGTATTCAAAGTGCATCATGCAATCATAGTCTAAACATGTTTCTCAACATGGCAATTATTGGGAGTTTGGGCATAGTAAAAAAATGTTTTGTTTTGTTTTTTTGTAAAGATAGATGGCCTCCCATGCTTTGCAGGATGTTTATCATCCACGGTCCCACCCACTAATAACAATAGCATTGTTAATTATTGTCACAACCAGAACATCTTCACATTTTTCCCAATGTGGTATAGTATCACCACTCCTGGCTCAAAACAGCTGGATTAAATGATACAGTTCTTCTATGTCGCCGACCTTTTTCACACTAGATCATTGTTAGATTTTTTTTGTTGGATAGAGGGTTTCTACACAACCAGAGTTGTGTAGAAAATAGACATCTTGGCAAATAAGTAGACATCTTGGCAATATTAAATAAATATATGAAATATTTCTTTTGCCTTTCAGATAACAAAGCAAGAAAGACACATTAAATAAAATATGTGCTCTTTCTAAAATGAATGTACATTGTTCTTTGTTCTCTATTTATATTCAAGGCTGATATAGTTAAAATTTGTGTATGGCTCTTTCTAATTTGTGTATGAAAAGCACAGCTTTTCATAATTTCAGTGCATTGATCTTACTTTTTTCATTTGGATGATACATATTGCATTTGTCCTCTGTTTCACGTGCCGGCCCTTCAGATATTTAATTATGGCCTCTATCTGTAAATCATTTTTAGTTATTTAGTTCACACGTAAAGTAGACTCTGTATGCCTCATTGTTTTTGTTGTCCTTTCAGTACACTGTTGTTAATGACCTTCGTAAGGTGTGGTGCCCAGAACTAAATCAATTAATGTTGCTGTCCATTGTCAGGTTACAGCAGGTATTGACTGCTATGATGTCCTTCAATTTGGATGTTAACTTCCTGTTAACGCAAATGAAGACCTCTATTAGCTATTTTAGATTCCATGAGTTATTATTACTTAATATTGTACTTTTGGGCATGTAAAACTTTTTTGGGTATTCTATTGGGATTGTTGTTAATCTTTATTATTTATTTATTTATGTATTTTTAAAGTTTATTTTATTTTGAGAGAGAGAGGGCACAGCAGGGAAGGGGTAGAGAGAGGGGGAGAGAGGGAATCCCAAGCAGGCTCCTTGCTATCAGCCGATAGTGCAGAGCCCAATGTGGGGCTCGAACTCACAAACAGCAAGATCATGACCTGAGCCAAAACCAAGAGTTGGACGCTTAATCAGTGGAACCACCCAGCTGCCCCGTTAGTCTTTTGAATCCTGATTACATCACTTATTGCATTAGCAATTCCTCTTATACTTATGTCAAACAATTTTCAGAAGCATGACTTTTATGTCATTATCTAAATTACCAATACCATTATCTAAATTACCAATTGAACAGGGCAGAGGCAAGGACAGAGTTCTATAGCGAGTCACTAGAGAGCACTCTCCGGGTTGATACTTATTAACCAGCAATCTAATTACTATTCTCAGCTCAACAGCAATAACCCTACTAGCTCTTTTATCCAGTTCACACCTCTGAGTCTTTTGACCTATCTAATGACTTGAAATAATTACAGTACCTATCTGTTCATGGTATGGTTAAGTACTTTGATTTTATAGTTGAGTAAATTGAAAATCATATTGCAGATGTTTGTATAATAGCATTATAATTTGTGTTTGTGTATATATATATGCTTATCATTTTAGTAGGACAAATTTTGTTCTCAACTTCCTTCCCACCCTTTGGTGGCTTCTGCTTTCTCACATTTTTTCTTCTCCCTAATAATCCAACAGGGTTCTAAGCTGTCAGGTACTTCCCAGTAGTGATGCAAAAGTGGGAAAAGAAATGAGGTAAAATAGAGAAAGTGTACAATCCAGAAATGAGAGAAGAGATATTTCAAGGATTGTTCAAAGAAGTTGGATGAAGCCCCTTCATTTGTACTAGACATTGATGGAAGAGAAAAGGGGAATTTTAAGAAATAGAAATAAAATAACTTTATATCGGGTTTTAGTTGCTGAAATGTGTTTTTTAAAGAGTTTCTTCCTTGAATTTGGATTGTATGGGTTTTTTGGCTTGTACAAAGAGAGGAGAGAGAGAGGGAGGAGAAAGGAAAAAAGGATAAAGAGGAGGAGAGAGGAGGGAGAGAGGATATGGAGAGAGAGAAGAATGGAGGGAAGGAGGAAGGGAGAGAGAATTTATATGTTATAGAAAGTTGGGAGTATGGACATTGAAGTGTTATCAGTGATTTCCTCTGAAGAGTAGACTTGGGGAGAAGGTGGAAAATTTTAACCATCTAAATCTGTTGGTTTGATGCTTTTCAGTGGGTATTTATTTAGATTAGAAAAGTAAGAAATAAAAAAAAACCTAGGTACTCTTTTTATTTACAGGTTATTGAAATAAAATTTCTGTGTAGTGACATGTAGAAATCTTAGGTGTACAATTCCACAAATCTTGACAAATGCACATCACGTGCATAAACACAGCCTATCAAGAAACAAAGCATTTCCATCACTTTAGAAAATTGCCTCCCGAAGTATTCTTTCATTGTCTTCTTTTCTGATGGGGCTTCCATTTTTTTTTTCCAGTGATGCTTGCCTTACTCTTCTGATTCATGGTCATCTGTTTCCCTTGGCCACATCAACTTAAACTAAAAATAGGAACTCTCAAATATAATAAAGCAATATTTACAGCTATTATAAGAGAATACTGAACCCACTCAAATACATCTGATGTCTAGTAAAATGGTACGTTAAAAACTCAATAGACAAAATCAATAGCATTCATACTAACACATAATAATCTATTAGAATACAGTAGGAATAGAGGATCCTGTTAATGACAGAAAAATGAACGGAAATAGAATATCTAGGCATGAACTTAAGAAATATTCAAGCCTGTATGAGGAAAACCATGAGACATCTCCAAAATGGACAAAAATTAGATTTGAACAAATGGAAAGAGACACTATTTTTTTTTAAATATTTTTATTTATTTCTAGGAGAGAGAGAGAGAGAGAGAGACACCGTGAGCAGGGGAGGGTCAGAGAGAGAGGGAGACACAGACTCTGAAACAGGCTCCAGGCTCTGGGCTGGCAGTCAGCACAGAGCGCGACGCGGGGCTCGAACCCACGAACCGCGAGATCATGACCTAAGTGAAAGTCGGACGCTTAACCGACTAAGCCACCCAGGCGCCCCTGGAAAGAGACACTATATTCTTAGCTAGAAAGACTGAATGATATCAAGATGATGACTCTTCATAAACTAACTTATAATCTTATCATTATCCAAATGAGAAGTAGAGGTATACTAATTTATTCAAATTTTTACTTGAAAGAATACCAAGCTAGAATAGCCAGGGAACCCCTAAAAAGAAAGACAAATGATTGGGATACCAGTTTAGCAGATGTAATCAGTGCATTAATTAGACAGACTAATGTAATAGACAAATTAATGTAATTAGAGAGACTAATAGAATAAAAAAATCCAGAAATAGTCCCAAATGCACATAGAAATTGATACAAGATAAAGGTAGCATATAAGATGGATACTTTAAGAAATTATAGTGGCATAACTGAATAACTACATAAAAAATGATAAAAGTTGATCCTTCCTTGAACCATATACCAGCATAAATTCCAAATGTATCAGAGAGGCCATGCAACTAACAGAAAAAAAAAAATGCAGGAATCCCTTTATAATTTGTAAATAGAAAAACTTTCTTGACAAAAATTCAGAAATCTAGAAGACAGAGTAATGACAGATACATTTGACTATGCTAAAATAAAAAAAGAAATTTTGCATGGAAGAAAGCTATAAGAAAATTAAAATATAAAAACATAAACTGGAAAAAATATTTGTGAATTACATTATAAAGGGTTACTATCTCTACTGCAAAAAGAGTTCCTAAAAATATAGCAAAATGAGACTGGTAACATTGAGAAAAAATGGCAGAAGTTAACAAATAAAAGTAATAATAAATGCTGATGGTCCTAAATGAAATGAAACGATATTCAACTCACATATGAGAAATGCAAATTAAAAATTACACCGACATACAATTTCTCAATTTTCATAAAAACAGTGATAAAGAATCTGAAAAAGTATTCCACTGGCTGATGGAAATGAAGAAACCTGTACGGAATTGTCAATATCTAGCAAAGTTATATTTGCATTTTCTCTTTGACCTAGCAACCCCACTTCTAGAAGATCATCCAAATATGGATGTTGCAAAAATACAAAAGGACATGTGCACAACACTATTCATTGTAGAGCTATTTTCAATAGAAAAAGACTCAAGTCTAATATCTATGAATAAGAAATAGTTGAATAAACTACTATGCATCCATAGAATGAAGTACTATGCCCTTGTGATAAAGAATGAAGGATATATCTGTATACTGCTTTGAAATGAGCTCCAGTGTAGGTCATTACATAAAAAAAAAAATCAAAGAGAAAACTATGTATTATGTGTACTGTTTATCTAAGGAAGTAATTTTTTCTTTGGTTTGTATTCGAAAAAGAGTAACCCAAACAAAGGGAACAAGTGTTATTTATAGAGCAGGGTTTCTCAACAGCAACAATATTGAAAGTTTGGACTGAATAATTCTTTGTTGTAGGACTGTCTCTCTCTTGCATTGTAGGATGGTTAACAGCATCTCTGGTCTCTACCTACAGATGTACTTACCTAGTTGGGACCAGCAGACATTGCCAAATGTTCCTAGGGAGCACTGTTTTGAGTAGTGCAGTGATCGTGGAAGGGACAGAGGAGGGGTAGAAATGGAAGCTGGAGTTCTCAGAATACATCTCTTTAATTTTCATATTTAGATTTGACTTTGGAACCATGAGTGTGTTTTACATAACTATATAATAAATCAATCCAAAATTAATAGGAGTTCCTAAAAATTGGGAGCAAAATGAAACAAATTGAATTGGTAGGTTAATGACACAGAGAGTAGATACTTCAAGTGAGTTTAAAACTTCAAAACTTTGTACAACTCTGGTGAATATGGGCTAAGGAAAAAAAGATCTGCAAAGAAATATTAAATTTTTTTCAGTAATCAGTGTTAGTGATGATATTATTCAAAACTAATTAATAAGTAATTATGTTAATGCTGTTAGGAACCAATATTTTTAGCATAAGAGAAGAGACATATAAAAGTACAAACAAAAAATTAACTGAAAACATCTTAACATAAACTTGGATTGGAAATATTAACACAAATTCATGATGATATATTTTCTCTTCAAACAAGTTGTTTCCTAGCTCTGTCTGCCTAAAAAGTCCTGAGACAACACTTTATAATACCCAAGCTGATTCTTTAATTTCTTTTTCCCCATAAAAAGAAACTAGAGTTTTTGCAAAAATAAGTGTTTACACTTCCAGGGCAGAAATATACAAGAGGAGTCAGAATGATCTTGTCATACCAGAAAATGAGGAAGCTACCACCTACTATTATGGGTCATGACAAAAATGGCACAGGAGCCAATTTAAAGAAGCTCATAAAAGGATTAATGACAGTATTAGATTACAGGACATCAAATAAGTTAAATTTCATGACTTCATAATGATACTCAAATAAATGAATACAGATGTGGTATATATATATATAGAATGGAGTTTACTCAGCTGTAAAAAAAGAATGAAATCCTGCCATTTACAATGAAATGGATGGAGCTAGAGAGTATTATTCTACATGACATAAATCAGAGAAAGGCAAGTACTATGTGATTTCACTCATATGTGGAATTTAAGAAATAAAACAAATGAGTAAAGGAGAAGAAAGAGAGAGTGGGGCAAATCAAGAATCAGACTCTTTTAGAGGTGCCTGGATGGCTCAGTTGGTTAAGCGTCAGACTTTGGTTTAGGTCATGAGCTCATAGCTCGTGAATTCAATCCCCAAGTCAGACTCTGTGCTAACAGCTCAGAGTCCAGAGCCCACTTTGGATTCTGTGTCTCCCTCTCTCTCTGCCCCTCCCCAGTTCAAGCTCTGTCTCTCTCTCTCCTTCAAAAATAAACATTAAAAATATTTAAAAAAATCAGACTCTTTTGACTATAGTGAGCCAACAGATGGTTACCAGGGGGGAGGTCAGTGGGGAGATGGATGAAACAGGAGATGGGAATTAAGGAGGGCACTTGTGATGAGCACTGGGTGTTGTATGGAAGTGTTGCATCACTATATTGTACACTTGAAACTAATATTACAGTTTGTTACTAACTGGAATTTAAATAAAAACTTTAAAAAAGCCTTATTGGTTACCTTTGAAGAAGGGTACAGAACCAACTCATTATTCTGAATCCTGGTACATAAGGGAATGTATTAAATGTGTCTTTCTTATTTGAAGAACCTTAAGGTAGCCACGTAGGTGATAAGGGGATCTTTATTGGAGCATTCCAGCTAATAAATGAAGAAGAAATCAAATTATGAGAAATTACCGCTTTCTAATTTCTAAAAAGAAGATAGGTCAAGGCAAAGACAAACAATAGCTGCTAAAAACATTTCAGTGGAAATCAGAGTGGCTCAGTCAGTTTAGTGTTCAACTTCAGCTCAGGTCATAATCTCACAGTTCATGGGTTTGAGGCCCGTATCAGGCTCTGTGCTGCCCGCTGGGAGCCTGGAGTCTGCTTCTGATTCTGCGTCTCCCTCTCTCTCTTCCCCTCCCCTGCTCTCTCTCTCTCCCAAAAAACAAACAAACAAACACCTAAATAAATAAACCTAAATATATATATACATATATATAAAAGAAAACTCAGGCCAGCAGCACCTAACCTCATAAAAAGAGGGACAACCAAATATTACACACTACCTAGTAGAAGTACACAGCATTAACTATGACTTATTCTCAAAAATTCTTTTAAATGTTTATTTATTTTTGAGAGAGAGAGAGAGAGAGACAAAGCATGAGCAGGGAAGGGGCAGAGAGAGAGAGAGAGAGAGTCACAGAATCTGAAGTAGGCTCCAGGCTCTAAGCTGTTAGCACAGCGCTGGTTGCTGGGCTCCAATCCATGAACTGCGAGATCAGGACCTGAACTGAAGTCGGATGCTTAACTGAGCCACCCAGGGGCCACTGGACAAAATATCAAACTGAATCTTTTCAGACCTTTATATCTAATTATCCATAGGAGACTAAATAATATACTGACACTGTGGGTGTCAGCAAAATCTAGAATGTGGAAAACTCTATAGGAACAACAGACTTGTTTCTTAAATTTAGAAAAAAAAATCTTGAGGCAAAAAAGAGAGAGGAAGAGTGTATGAACTAAAGAGATTTAAGAAACATGTTAACCAGGGCTCCTGGGTGGCTCAGTGGGTTAAGCTTCTGACTCCTGATTTCAGCTCAGGTCATGATCTCATGGTTTGTGGGTTTGAGCTCTACGTGGGGCTTTGCACTAACAGTGCATAGCCTGCTTGGGATTCTCTTTCTCTCTCTCTCTCTGCCCCTCCCCTGCTCATGATCTCTCTCTTTCTCTCAAAAATAAACAAACATTAAAACTTAAACATTTAAGAAGCATGTTAACTGAATGCAACATATGGACATGGTTTGGTTCTTCATTGAGACAAATCAACTCTACATAAAGCATTAATGAAACAATTAGAGACATTTGAACATTGACTAGGTATTTGATAATATTAAAAAGTTGTTAATTTTAAGAAGAGTAATAATGGTATTTTTTTTAATAAAAAAAGAATCCTTTTTCTGTAGACATATATTCTAAAACATTTAAGGTTGAAATGAAATGTCTGATATTTGCTCACCATTGGAAAGGGTTACTTAGTCCTGCCCCATTGGCTTTCTAGAATCTGTTTGAATTTGCTGTTGGTCTCTTAACAGCTCAGGCAAGCTTAAGAGGCAACATATTGGTAAAGATTGTACTCATTGGAGAAGATGAAAATGAAATTGCTTAATGGATCTTTCTGCCTTTCCTTTATTATCCATTAACATTCCATTATCTACCTCAAGCAGGAAATAGACATTCCTTGATTATTGCTTCCCTGGAATTAGTTGAAAACATTCACTTGTTTTCATGTTTTCCACAATTTCAGCACATCCTGGGCTTAAACCTTTCCAGGGATACTTTAAGGTTTTATGTCACTTCTGTGATTGTGTTTAAAACTTTGAGATTATCATGTTTTTCTTTCCTGTTCTCTCTCAATTCATTTTATATCTGCAGATTGACTATATTAGACCATTTCCAATATTTCCTTCTTTTGCTATTATTTATTTTAAAGAGGCCATTCCCCATATGAATTTCTATCATATCTATATTACAAATGAGTCCAAAATAGAATATTAGTGTTTTTTCAGTTTTGTGCCTGAGGATATTGTCAGAGAGATAAGAAGGGAGAGAGAGAGAGAGAGAGAGAGAGAGAGAGAGAGAATATTTCTGAAGCAGAGTATTTTTTCTAAAGAAGGATTTGAGTTTTAGCAGATATCTGGATTAATTGATGCTATGATCTCTTGCCTTTGTGGTTGATTTAAAACCTTTGTCAGGGAAGTCATTCCTTTCTTCTATGTGGGGATCTGTAACGATATCATTTTTCTCTTTCTCCCTCATCTCAATGCTTTCCACTAAACTGGCACAGTAGGACTTATGAATGAGCAAACCCTAGTCCTGTGTGACATCTATGTAGCTGCTGTTCAGTTTTCATTTCCAAAATCATGATCTTCATTCAATACAAGCAGATGAAGCACCACCTGTGCCCCTTTTGTTTCCTAAGTGGGGCTTCAGGGCCTCTCAGGTTAAATTCCTCTGCCTTCCGACTATGCTGTTTCTCACAGTGCATCAGCAGAAATGGGTTTATGTTTTGCCTGACTCACTTTAGAGCTATTACTTTTCTATTTAATTTTTAAAAATAATTATTATATCTCCATCATGAATCTTATTCTGTAATATTTCAGTGATCTCACTAATTGGGGTCATTTAATTCCTTGTGTAAAAATTGTGAGTTGATTTAAAAATTAGTAGCCTTTATTCCGTATACTGTTATAGAGGGATAGCACATTTTAATAGACCCTTCTCCCCCTGCAAAAAAAGGAACACCAAAATATATGTCAAAAATTCTGGCTGTAGAACTTAACCAGTAGTGTGACTTACTAGTATATCTTAAGCTATGCCATTACTTAATGTTTTGTGGTTTATAGAAAATGTGCCACTACTACTCAGAAATGATTCTGAGAATGAAGAACTCATGATGAGAATACACTAAGGGAGAAACAGAGGCATCATAAGTAATGGAAAGAAAATTGGATTAAGAATAACAAGAATTGGGTACAAGCACTGACTTTGACAACAGCTGGCTATTGAATATGTGCATATGTGTGACTTCTTTTACTTATAAAATCAATGGAAGCACCGGGTGGCTCAGTTGGTTAAGTGTCTGACTTCGGCTCCGGTCATGATCTCACGGATCGTGGGTTCGAGCCACGGCCCAGGCTCTGTGCTGACAGTTAGCTCAGAGCCTGGAGCCTGTTTCAGATTCTGTATCTCCCTCTCTCTCTGATCCTCCCCTGCTCACGCTGTCTCTCTCTCTCTCAGAAATAAATAAAACATTAAAAAAATAAAATCAATGGATTGTCCCAAATGATTCCTATGGCTCTGTTTCAAGTATTATGAGTTTAGGTTTTAAATACTCTACATGACCATTGAAAATGTTGAAATGTGTGAAAATTGTGGGGAGAAAACTGATGTTAGATTCAGAACCACCAATTGATTGAAAATCATTCAAGAAGCCAGCTAATTATCTCAGAGTGATTAATGTCTAAAAGACGTAATGTAGATTAAGGTTATAGGTGTGTGCGTGTGTGTGTGTGTGTGTGTGTGTGTGATAGAGAGAGAGAGAGAATGAGATTAAAAGAATCTTAATAAGGATGACTATTTCTGTAAAATGCAAAATGGAAGTAAAACTATGCAAGTCTAGTTTGAATTTATAATTGAGTTACTTTGCTTATTTCACTAAAATTGGAAAATATACGGATCCCATCTAAAATGATATGAATGTCTCCAAATACTTTTTATCAGGTTAATTTTTATTGGTTTAAAATTCAGCTTAGGGGGGATAAGATGAATCGGAAGAGGAACGTGTGAAAATTGTGGGGAGAAAACTGATGCTAGATTCAGGACCACCATTTAATTAATTCATTCATCTCCATACCCCAGAATCTGTCACAGTGGCTGGTTCATAATGGGTGCTCAATAAATCTCTGTTGGATTAAATTGTGGTGATAAATATCAACAAAAATAAAATATAGGTCAGCTGCTTTTTTTATTTGATGTTTGTACTCAAAATTTTTTATGTCGGTAGTACTCATGGTTACATTTTAGCTTTTTGGTACATAACATTCCCATTTAAAGTTTGTAAGGTTTGTCTTGAATAAAGTATGTTGTCTTGAGTGGGTGGTTGGTACTGTAGTCTCATTCATCTAGTGCTTTATATGAAATACAAGGTAATCTTTACTTTTATTTAAAAATATAAAATGCTATGGTAAATAACAAAAATAGTAAGGGAAATATTTCTTACAGTGTTTTTAACTAGATAAACACACATTTCCATAGTATTTGGTACTCCCCTCCCTAATTCTTATTGTTATTTGCTTATTTCAACAACACTGTCATCCATAGACTTGAATTTGTATGTGTTTATCTCACTTGAGATACTTTACTTGAAGTTGGAAATCCTTGGATATACTTAGCACTCTGGACTCAGTCAGCTTAGAGTAAATGCTTCTGTATCTCTTCCTGGCTACTACCTGTGGGTAGTAATAAGTCCTCTGACTATTCTATCCTCTGTTGAAGTAATTCCTGACAGATTTCAACTTCTTTGTGTTTAAGATTTCTTTCAATTTTTGTGCATCATAAAACTGAAATGTAGACTTTTTTTTAAAAAACGTATTTATTTATTTTGAGAGAGAGTACAAGCAGGGGAGAAGCAGAGAGAGAGAGAGAGAGAGAGAGATAGGGAGAGATGATAGAATGCCAAGCAGGCTCCACACTAATAGTAGAGCTTGAACCCAGGAACCATGAGATCAGACCTGAGCCCAAACCAAGAGCAGGACACTCAACTGACTGAGACACCAAGGTGCTCCAAAACTGAAATATAGTCTTAAGGTGATTCTCACCCTTCCAAGAAGAGAGGACGTGATAGTCTGTTTTGTTTGCTGACCTTAGCTTAGAGTAACTAACACATTTACATTTAATAGAATTGTTCGCTCATATTGCTTACTCATTTTTATGTGTTTTAAAAAATTTCTCCAAGTTAAAAATTATGTTATTGAGGACAAAGATTGTGTATTGCATGAAGTTTTTATATTCTCAATAGCACTTATCAATTGAAATTCACTGTTTATAACTGATATTTTTTATTTTTATAAGTAAAAATGGTTTTAGGGTTTCCTGGTTCCCTTCCTCCTCCCTTCTTTTGTGAACCTGTTCAGCTGCCTATGTTCTTCTCTAGGATTGATAGAGGGAAATGGGTGGGGATTTTGATGGTTTCTTGTTTTACATTTAGGTCTTTCATCCATTTTGAATTAATTTTTATGTATGGTATAAGAAAGTGGTCTAGTTTCATTCTTTTGTATGTTGCTGTCCTGTTTTCCTAGCACCATTTGTTGAGGAGACTGTCTTTTTTCCATTGGTTAGTCTTTCCTACTTTGTGGAAGATTAGTTGACCATATAGTTGTGGGTCCATGTATGGGTTTTCTGTTCTGTTCCACTGATCTATGTGTCTGTGTTTGTGCCATTACCAAACTGTCTTGATGTACAGTAGTATAATATAGGTTGAAGTCCAGAAGTGTGATGCTTCCCCAACTTTGGTTTTCTTTTTCAGGATTGCTTTTGCTATTTGAGGTCTTCTGTAGTTTCATACAAATTTTAGGATGCTTTGTTCTAGTTCTGTGAAAAATACTGGTGCTATTTTGATAGGGATTGCATTAAATGTGTAGATTCTTTTGGTAGTATAGAAATTTTAAAATGTTTGTTCTTCCAATCCACGAGCATGGAATTTTTTCCACATTTCTTTGTGTCTTCTTCATTTTCTTTCATAGGTGTTTTATAGTTTTCAGAATACAGATCTTTTACCCCTTTCATTGGGTTATTTCCTAAGTATCTAATTGTTTTTGGTGCAATTGTGAATGGGATTGATTTCTTGATTCTCTTTAAACGCAACAGATTTTTGTGCATTGATTTTATATCCTGAGAATTTGCTGGATTCATGTATGAGTTCTAGCAATTTTTTGGTGGTCTTTTAGGTTTTCTATATAGAATATCATGTTTCCTGCAAGAGTGAAAGTTTGACTTCTTCCTTGCTGATTTGGATCCCTTTTATTTCTTTTTGTTGACTAATCAGTCTGAGTTGACTAATGGTGAAAGGGGACATCCCTGTCTATTTCCTGACCATAAAGGAAAAGCTCTCAGTGTTTCCTCATTGAGGGTGATATTAGCTGAGGGTCTTTCATATATGGCCTTCAGGATGTTGAACAATGTTCCATTCATCCCTATTTTGTTGAGGGGTTTTATCAAGAAAGGATGCTGTATTTTTGTCAAATGCTTTTTCTGCATCTATTGATAAGATCATATGGTTCTTATCTTTTATTTTATTAATGTGGTATATCACATTGATTGATTTGTGAATATTGAACCAGCCTGAGAGCCCAGGAACAAATCCTACTTGATTGTGGTGAATAATTTCTTTAATGTAGTATTGAATTTGATTTGCTAGTGTCTTGTTGAGAATTTTCACATCCAGATGCATCAAGGGTATTGGTCCATAATTCTCTTTTTTATTGGGGTCTTTGTATGATTTTGGAATCAAGGTAATACTGGCCTCATAGAATAAGTTTGAAGTTGTCCTTCTATTTTTGCTTTTTGGAAGAGTTTGAGAAGAATAGGTATAACTCTTCTTTAAATATCTGTTAGAATTCCCCTGGGATGCCATCTAGCCATAGACGTTTGTTTGTCGGGATATATTTGATTATTGATTTAATTTCTTTCCTGGTTATAGGTCTGTTCAAATTTTCTGTTTCTTTCTGTTTCAGTTTTGGTAGTTTGTTTCTAGGAATTTGACCATTTCTTCTAGATTTCCCAGTTTGTTGGCATATAATTGCTCATAACATTCTCCTATAATTATTTGTATTTCTGTGGTGTTGGTTGTGATCTCTCCTCTTTCATTCATGATCTTATTTATTTGGGTCTGTTCTCTTTCTTTTTGTTAAGACTGCCTAGGGGTTTATTACTTTTATTAAGTCTTTCAAAGAAGCAGCTCTTAGTTTTGTTGATCTATTCTACTATTTTTTGGTTACTATATTATTTATTTCTGCTCTAATCTTTTTTATTTCCCTTCTTCTGCTGGCTTTAGGCTTTATTTGCTGTTGCTTTTCTAGCTCCCCAAGTGCAATGTTAGGTAGTGTATTTGAGACCTTTTTGCTTCTTGAAGTATACCTACATTACAATTTTCTTCCCTCTTAGGACTGCCTTTGCTGCATCGTGAAGATTTTGTGCTGTTGTGTTTTTATTTTCATTTGCTTAATTTAATTAACTTTAATTTAAAAAAATTTTTAAATGTTTTATTTATTTCTGAGAGAGAGCATGAGCAGGGGAGGGTCAGAGAGAGAGGAGACACAGAATCTGAAACAGGCTCCAGGCTGACACAGGGCTTGAACCCACGAACCGTGAGATCATGACCTGAGCCAAAGTCAGACACTCAACCAACTGAGCCACCCAGGTGCCCCTGCTTCCATGTATTTTTTTATTCTTTCCTTAAGTTCCCAGTTAACCCATTTATTCTTTAGTAAAGTGTTCTTTAATCTCCTTGTAGTTGTGGTCTTTCTAATTTTTTTCTTGTGGTAGATTTCAAGTTTCATATTATTGTGGTCTGAAAATATATATGGTATGATCTCAGTCTTTTTGTACTTGTTGAGGACTGATTTGTGACCCAGTATGTGATCCATTCTGGAAAATGTTCCACGTGTACTTAAGAAGAATGTGTATTTTGTTGCTTTAGAATGAAATGTTCTGAATATATCTGTTAAATTAATCCAGTCTAGTGTGTCATTCAAAGGCATTGTTTCCTGGTTGATTTTCTGCTTACATGATCTGTTCATTGCTGAAACTGGGGTTTTGAAGTATCCTACTATGATGGTATTATTATCAGTTTCTTTATGTTCATGATTAAGTGATTTATATATTTGGGTGTCTAAAGTTGGGGGGCATAAGTATTTACAATTATTAGATCTTGTTGGCTAGATCTCTTTATTATGATATAGTACCCTTCATCTCTTTTACAGTCTTTATTTTACAATCTAGTTTAATTGATATAAGTATGGCTACTCCTGCCTTCTTTTAACCTTCATTAGCATGATAAATGGTTCTTTATCCCCTCACTTTTAATCAGCAGGTGTCTTCTGGCTAAAATGAGTTTCTTGTAGACAGCATGTAGATGGGCCTTGTTTTTTGTTTTTGTTTGTTTTTTTTAAAAACATTCTGATACCCTATGTTTTTTGATTGGAGCATTTAGTTCATTTATATTCAGAGTGATCTTTTTAAAGATATGAACTTAGTGCCATTGTGTTACCTGCAGAGTTGGTGTTTCTGATAATATTCTCTGGTTCTTCCTAGTCTTTGTTGCTTTTGGTTTTACTCCCCACTCAAAGAGTCCCTTTTAATATTTCTTATAGGGCTTGTTTGGTGGTCACAAACTCCTTTAGTATTTGTTTGTCTGGGAAACTCTATCTCTCATTCCATTCTGAATGACAGTCTTACTGATAAAGCATTTTCAGCTGCATATTTTTCCCATTCAACACATTAACTATATCATGCTACTCCCTTCTCACGTGGCACGTTTTTGTGGAAAATCTTCTGTGAACGAATCCGTCTTCTCTTGTATGTTGCAGAATGTTTTTCCCTTGCTGCTTTCAGGATTCCTTTCTTGGTTCTGTGTATTTTGTGAATTTGACAATGATATGTCTTGGTGATGGCCAGCTTTTGTTGAATTTAATGGGAGTTCTCTGTGCTTCTTGGATTTCAATGTTTACTTCCTTCCCATTAGGGAAGTATTCAGCTATAATTTGCTCAAACCTTCTGCTCCTTTTTCTTTCTCTTCTTCTGAGACTCCTCTGATGTTAGTATGTTTTAGGGAGTCACTGAGTTCTCCATGTTGACATTGTGATCTAGTACCTTTCCTTCCCTCTTTTTTTCCCAGCTTCATTATTTTCCATAATTTTATTTTCCACATCACTGATTTGTTTCTCTGCTTCATTCATCCTCATCATTGCATTCATTCAATTTTGCATCTTGGTTATAGCATTTTTTATTTTGGCTTGACTAGTTTTTAGTTCTTTTATATCTGCAGCAAGGGATTCTCTAATGTCTTCTTTTTTTAAGGTTTATTTTTATTTATTTTGAAGTAGAGAGAGGGTAGGAAGAGCAGAGTGAGAGAGAGGGAGAGAGAGAATCCCAAGTAGACTTTGCATTGCTAGCTCAGAGCCTGATGCAGGGCTTGAACTCGTGAACCATGAGATCATGACCTAAGCCAAAACCAAGAATCAGACACTTAACTGAATGAGCCACCCCAGTGTCCCTCTCTAGTGTCTTCTATGCTTTTCTCAAGCCCAACCAGTATCCTTATGTTTATTGTTTTAAATTCTGGTTCAGACATCTTATTTGTATCTGTATTGATTAAATCCTTGACCATACGGGCTCCTGGGTGGCTCAATTGGTTACATGTCTGACTTGGTTTCGGTTCAGGTCATAATATCATGGTTTATGAGATTGAGTCCCATGCTGATGGCACAGATCCTGCTTGGTATTCTTGCTCTACCTCTCTTTATGTCCTCCCCCTCAAAATAAATAAATAAACCTTATTAAAAAAATAAATCCCTGGCCATGACCTTTTCCTGTTCCTGATTGAAATGGAGAAGAATGTGGAAGAAGCAAACTGCAGGAGAAAGATCAAGATACCCTGTTTGGAATATGTTAAATTTAAGCTGCTGAATAGATAGCAGGAGAGAGGTCTGGGCAGGAGACTTACATTTGGGTATTGGCAACATGTATTTAATACTGAATATCAAGAGGTTGAGTCAGATTACCAAATAGGAAGGACAGGTTGTAAAGGGAAGGTTTCTGAGGAATGAAACCTGGGCACTCCAATGTAGACACATGGATAGATGAGGAGAAACTACCCAAGGAAATGGAACTGGAGTGTCTAGTGAAGTAGGAGAACCAGGAGAGTGTGATGTGTTTGAAATTGTTATTAATCTGCCTGGGCTGCCATAATGGACTGCCACAAACAGGGTGGCATAAACAACAAAAAATTTAGTTCTCACGCTTCTAGAGGCTAGAAGTCCATGATGAAGGTTCTGGCAAATTTGGTTTCTGGTGAGGACCCTCTTCCTGGCTTGCAGCTGGCTATGTCCTCCATGGCCTTTCCTCTGTGTGCACAGAGATGAGACCTGGTGTTTTTACCTCTTCTTATAAGGACACCAGTCTTGTTGGATTGAAGTCTACCCTTATGACCTCATTTAACCTTATCTTTATAAAGGCCGTATCTCAAAAAACAGTCACAATGGGAAATAATGTTTCAATATATAAATTTTAGGGCAACACAATTCAGGTCATAACAGAAGTCAAGTATAGAAAATGTTTCAAGGAGAGTGATCAAATATGTCAAGTATGGCTTTTATCTATCTATGTTCAGTGTTAAAGCAAATGTTGTAGGTGGAGTGTTGGATTTAACTAGACTTGGAGTTATCACATGTGTGTATGGTTAGGGAAGTGATTATAAAAATTGACCTTGAAATCTAGGTTGGTAAGGAGGCAGTGAGTAGATGATTTTCAAGTATATTTATTCTCTTATTCACAAATATTTATTAAACATCACTATATACTTGATACTGGGCTGGAGCTTAGGAAATCACAAGAAGTAGGACATTACCTATGATATTTACAGGTCAATTGGAGAAGTATACTATGTGAAAGATTATTTCATGTATAGGAAAGATAAATGCACATTCTATTTTCTGTATCTAGTTTAGCAGTAGAATCAGCAGAAAATATTTAACATATTTTCAATAATTATTCAAGATAGGAAGAGATTCTTACATGTAAAAATGTAGTATTTCCCAACTTCTTGTCCATGGTTGATGAGGCAGTCCTTTCCTCCCTTCTCCCATTCTTGTTAATAATAAATTTAGCTTTGCTAATCTCTCTCTACATCTTCTCCTTGTCTTCTTTCCTTCATCTTGGATCTGTAGTAGAGGAAGTTTTCTGGTATGTTTTATAATTTGGATTGGCAAACCTCTCAGTGGAAAAGGGGAAGGTAGATGATGGGAGTGGTAAAGAAGCAGAATTAGAAGTCCATTTTTTGCCAGCATATTTTAGAGCCATGTAGTAGGGAGTGTGATCTCCATTGTCTGCCAAGTTTCTCAATGTTAGCAGAGAAACTCTTGAAAGTTAGTAGAAAGTAGATCAATAATTAAGATATAAAATTTATTCTAATTCTGAAATTCTGTGTTTCTGTGGCCATCTTCAGAAAAGGGCTTAGAATTGTTGGGGAAATTAAAAAGATTAAAATTAATAACAATATGAGCCACTGTGATATATGATAATATACCATATTAAGATAATGCTATTTATAGCATATATGATCTCTGAGAGAATTTTATGATTAGAGAATTAGAAAGATAGAAAATTTGACATCTCATGGTAATATATAGACTATACTTTAAAAATGTTTAAAGCAGAAATAACTAATTATAATTTGACTTAATCACTCAATAATCTTAAAACTTGGTGTTTTGTACTGCATGTATTGTAATATTTGTTATCACCTGAGAGGATTGTGTTTCCTAACTTGGCATGACAGAGGCTATTTTCTCCAAGACATAATGTTCATAATCAAGAAATATTCAGTAATAGGTAAACTCAGTAATTATTGAATATTAAGTAAAAGTAAAATTCAATAGTAGGTAAATGGTGAGAATTTGAGTTTGGCTATAGTTGACTATTTGTCATTTTTTTCTATGGAAATGTTAAGGAGACAACAGATGTTAGTAAGGATGTAGAGAAATGGGAACCCTCTTGCACTGTTGGTAGGAATGCAAACTGGTGCAGCCAGTCTGAAAAACAGTATGGAGGTTTCTCAAAAAATTAAAAATAGAGCTACCCTATGACCCAGCAATTGCACTACTAGGTATTTATCCAAAGGATACAAAAATGCTGACTTGAAGGGGCACATGCACCCAATGTTTATAGCAGTGCTATCAAAAATAGCCAAAATATGTAAAGAGCCCAAATACCCATCGACTGATGAATGGTTAAAGAAGATGTGATGTACACACACACAATAGAATATTACTTGGCGATCAAACAGAATGAAATCTTGCCATTTGCAACAACATGGATAGAACTAGAGTGTATTATACTAAGCAAAATAAGTCAGAGAAAGATAAGTATTATATAATTTCATATGTAGAATTTAAGAAACAAGTCAGATGAACATAAACGGAAGGGAAGGAAACATAACAGAGAGAGAGAGAGACAAACGATAAGAGACTCTTAAATACAGAGAACAAACTGAGGGTTGCTGGAGGGTGTTGGGTGGGGGGATGAGCTAGATAGGTGATGGGCATTAAAGAGGGCATTTGGTGGGATGAGCACTGGGTGTTACATATAAGCAATAAATCACCACAAATTCTACTCCTGAAATCAGTATTGCACTATATGTTAACTAACTTGTATTTAAATAAACTTAAAAATTTTCTTAAAAAGGAGGAAAAATATGTTAAGGAAGTCTCACTTGCGGGAGAATGGTATAGATATAATTTTCCCTAATTCCCCCTCTCAGAACAATTAAAAACTCTGGACAAAAATATAGCACAAACAGAAGAAGACCTGGAAGGTAGAGAGAACAAGACAACTGGCTATGGACTCTGGGACCCAAGGAATGACACAAGGTGAATTATTATTTTATTTTATTTTTTTCCCTGTGTATCTCCAACTGGGTCCTGAAGAAGTTTTACATCTGAGAATGCCCAGACCATAGACCAGATCAGAAGAGGCATAGACCACAATAAAGGCAAAAACAAAAGCAAACCAAAGACCTCCCCTATAACCCAAACAAACAAAAAGCCAACTCCCCACAAAACAACAAAACAAAACACAACCCAAGAAAAGCCTTTTCTTTCTAGCTAAAGGATGTGGAAAGGGTCAGCCTAGAAAGGCAAAAAATATGTAGATAATAAATGATCTGGTCCAGTCAGATAACCACAGAAGAAAACTGTAGCTCTATGCCTACTCCTTCTGGTAAAGGGTGGGTGGGGTGTCAGGACTTCTACCCTTGCCAGACCATAGATGTTCCCAACCAGAAGGTACCCACTGCAATTACACCTCCATGCTGGGGTGTCAGAGAAAGCTGAGTGAGAAACTGGGACTTTTGTCCTTGCTGGGTACAATGAATCCCTCCTCCCATGCTTACAGCATCAGTGAAGTAGTGACATGGCACCACTTACCTTCCCAGCCAGGGTGTCATCTGTGGACACCTAGTGGGAACCTGAATTCCCACTTTGCACAGGAGTATCAGGGAACCCCAGATCTCCTCAAGGTTCCCACAGAGGCTGAGTAGAGAACCTAGATATTTGCCCCCACCTGGCAGAACTGAGGTGCTGCTCCATTTCATTCAGTGGAGTGGTGTCAGAGGAAAGTTGCTAAAAAAGATTTAAATAAGACAGTCTCATAAAACCCCTAATGTCCCAATTTCAATAAAAAATAACTCATTATACCAAGACCCAAGAGGAACTCAAACTGGATGAGAAAAGACAATCTACACAAACATCAAGATGATACATATTATTAGATTTATTTAGATCTAGAATTATTTTAATATAATATTATTATATTATATTATATATAATATATAATATAATAGAATAATTATTAGAATTATTTGACAATGAATTTGAGGAAACCATCATAAAAATGCTTCAATAAACAGTTACAGATATGCTTGAAATCATTGAAAAATAGAAAGGGCAAAAATATGGTAGTTCTCAGCAAAGTTAATAGAAGGTATAAATAAGATCCAAATGGAAATTTTAGAGCTAAAAATTAAAAAAAAAAATTTTTAAAACATAAATGGATCTTCTTAATAGAAAAAATGGAGAGGACAGAGGGGAAAAGAAAATCAGTGAATTTGTACATAGAACAATAGAAATGATCCAATCTGAACAACAGAATAAGTCAGAGAAAGATATCATGACTACACTTGTGTGGAATTTGAGAAACACAACAGATGAACAGAGAAAGAGAAGGAAGGATAAGTTAAAAACAAAAGGTAGGCAAACGACAGGAGACTCTTAAACACAGAGAATAAACAGGGTTGCTAGAGGGGAGGTGGATGGGGAGTGAGTGAAATGGGTGATGGGCATTAAGGAGGGCACTTTTGGGTGTTATATGTAAGAGATGAATCACTGGGCTCTATTCCTGAAGCCAAGACTACACTGTGTGTTAACGGACTCGAATTTATTTATTTATTTAAAAAGTTTTAAAATATATATTTATTTATTTTTGAGAGAGAGAGAGAGCATGTGTGAGCCGAGGAGGACAGAGAGAGAGGGAGACACAGAATCTGAAGCAGGCAATGATAGCGCAGAGCCTGATGCAGGGCTCGAATCCACAAACTTCGAGATCATGACCTGAGCCAAAGTTGGGCACTTAAGGAACTGAGCCACCCAGGCACCCCACCAACTTGAATTTAAATAAACAAAACAAAACAAAAACAATTTAAGACATTGTACTTCCAGAAGGAGGTAGGAGAGAAGGTACCCCCTGCAATTGCATGGAAATTCAGTTGATTTTGTGTGTTGCTCTTGTATCCTGTACCTTTGCTGAACTCATCAGGTCTAGGAGGTTTTTTGTTTGTTTGTTTGTTTTATTTTTTAATAGATTCCTTGGAATTTTCTCTGAAGACCATCATGTTATCTGCAAACAAGGACAGTTTTATTTCTTTCTTTCTGATCTGCATGCCTTTTGTTTCCCTTTCTTACTGCATTGGCTAAAATGTCCTGTACTATGATGGATAACAATGGTTAAAGTATTCTTTGCTTTGCCCCCGTAAGGGAAAGCATTCAGTCTTTGACTATTAAGTGTGATGCTAGCTGTGGGTGATTTTGTTTTGTAGACTTTTCTTTAAAGTTGGGGAAGTTTTCTTCAATTCCTAGTCTTCTGAGAAAGTTTTTATCATGAATGAGCTTTGACACTGAAACTAAGAGTACAGTGCCATTTACAATCACTCAAAAAACAAAGGAAGAAATACTTAGATGTAAGTGTATCAAAACATCTTCAGGCCTTTATTCTGAAAACTACACAATGCTGATGAAGGGAAT
Organism: Crocuta crocuta; assembly: GCF_008692635.1. Lineage (NCBI taxonomy): Eukaryota > Metazoa > Chordata > Mammalia > Carnivora > Hyaenidae > Crocuta > Crocuta crocuta. The sequence goes on from NW_027528804.1 coordinate 3,169,517, forward strand.
CAAACAGTCTTTAAAATAAATGGAGAATTATGCTAATTTCATGGATAGGAAGAATTAGTGTACTAAAGATGTCAGTTTTCTCTAATTAATATACAAGTATTCAAAATCCCAACAAGATGTTTTTGTAGCTGTAGTTAAGACGATTCTAATATTTATATGGAAAAGTAGAGGAACTAGAACATTTCAAAGGCAATTTCAAGAAAGAAAATGTAGTGGGAGAAAAAGTCTACTTAATTTCATGACTTATTATCTTGTCATAGTAATCAAGACTGTGTGGTTTTGGGAAAGGAACAGACACAGATCAGTGGAATGGATAGAGAACCTAGAAATAGACTTACAAGGTATGGCCAACTGATTTTTGAAAAAATGCAAAAACAGTTCAATAAAGGGAGGATAATCTTTTCAACAAGTGGTGCTAGAGCAATTTTCTATTCACAAGGCAAAAACAAAAATAAAAACAAAAACATGAACTAAATCTCATATATTATGTAAAAATTAAGCCAAAATGCATCATTGATATAAATGTGAAAGATAACATATACAACTTTTAGAAGACAGCATAGGAAAAAAATCTTTGGTATCTATGGCTTAGTGAGAAGTTCATAGACATGACACAAAAACACAATCCATAAAAGACAAAAATCAATTAATTGCATGTCATGAAAATTAAAGACTTTTTGTTTCTTGTGAAAGACCTCAGTAAGAGGTTGAAAAGATTAGCTATCAACCAGGAGAAAGTATCTGCAAACCACATATCTTAAAAAGGACCAGTTTTTAGAATATATAAAGAACTCTGACAACTCACATTAAAAAACAAACAATCCAAATAGAAAATGGCAAAGGACATGAAGAGCCATTTCACTGAGAGAATATATACATGGCAAACAAACACAAGAGAAGATGTTCAGCATCACTAGCCATTAGGGAAATGTAAATTTATACTATAGTGAGTTATCACTGTATACCTGTAAGAACAGTTATACTTGAAAATATGACAATACCAAATGCTGGCAAGGGCGTTGAGAAACTAGATCTGTCATACATAGCTCGTGGGAATGTAAAATGGTACAGCCATCTTAGAAAATAGTATGGCAGTTTTTTTAAAAAGCTAAATATATAGTTACCATATGACACAGAAATTGTATTCCCGGGCTTTTATCCTAGAGAAATGAAAACTATATTTGCACAAAAATCTGTACATAACTGTTTATCATAGCCTTATTTGTAATAGCCAAAACCTAGAAGCAATCTAGATATCTTTCAATAGATGAGTGGTTAGACCAACTGTGGTCAAATTATAGAGATGGTGGGGTGCCTGGGTGGCTCAGTCGGTTAGGTGTCTGACTTCGGTTCAAGCCCCACATCGGGTTCTGTGCTGGAAGCTCAGAGCCTGGAGCCTGTTTCGGATTCTGTGTCTCCCTCTCTCTTTGCGCCTCCCCTGCTCATGTTCTGTCTCTCTCTGTCTCAAAAATAAACTATAAACAAAATTTTAAAAAATGTATAAAGATGGAAAATGTATTCATAGTTGCTGGGGGGGGTTAGGTATGTTGGAGTGGAAGAAAAGAGGTGGATGTGACTATGAAGGAATAGCATGGGGGAGGTCTTTGTGCTGATGGACTAATTCTATATCTTGATTGTGTTGGCAGAAACGCAAATCTACAGGTCAAAAATGACAGAACGAAACTCACACATGTATCAATGTCAAATTCCTAGTTTTAATATTGGACTATGATTATGAAAGATGTAGCCATTGGGGTAAGCTGAGTGAAAGGTACAGACCTCTCCTCTGTACTGCTTCTACAAATTTGTGTGACTCTACAATTATTCCAAAATAAGATGTTCAAAGCTTTGATCTTCAGAGGAAGCTATACATTCACGCAGTTTCTATAATGGTGATAGAGATGGAAAACAAGTAACTAGCTAACTAGCTAACTAACTAACTAACTGACTAGTCTTACCTTTCCTTGGAATGGATAACCAAGATTGCACATGATTCCTAAAGCAATGCTTTCCCCCTAAAAATACCTTTTTAAATAAAAGTACTTAGGGGCGCCTGGGTGGCTTAGTCGGTTAAGCGTCCGACTTTCGCTTAGGTCATGATCTCGCGGTTCATGGGTTCGAGCCCCGCGTCGGGCTCTGTGCTGACTGCCAGCTCAGAGCCTGGAGCCTGTTTCCGTCTGTGACTCCCTCTCTCTCTGACCCTCCCCTGCTCACGCTGTCTCTCTCTCTCTCCTAGAAATAAATAAAGCATTAAAAAAAAAAAGTACTTAAAAAATCTATATGACAATAAAGTGATACACATATTAGACAATTTATGATTTTTAGAAATACAGCCACCAATCTGTAAATGTAAATCTTTGTCCTCGAACCATTCTGTGTCGCTTTTAATCCTGCTTTTCTTCAGGAATCTCTTGTTTGTGGCTGTCTAGCGTTTCTCAGAGTACTTCCTCTCTAGCTTATTTTTCATATGCGCCATTGGTAAGAAGGGACACATTTTGGGTGTGAATCTTCTACAGTGATGGCCTCTTTCTAAATGGTGGTGTTTATTCAGAGAACAAAACAAATGTCACTTAATACTAAATAAGTTATAGGTGACATATTACCTTGTGGGTATTATGCTTATTCGATAATTTCCTTAATTGAAGCAATTTTTTAAAAGTCTTTAAATCCTATATTATGTTCTTTGTTTCAAATTTAGTTTTTCAAAAAATCTTTCCTTAAAAATCTTTCAACAAGATTCAAGGGATGAATGTTATAAGTAATGAATTTTAGCTCAACATAAATAAGGATTTTCTGATAAACGCATTCAAAGATAGGATATGTTTTTGTTGGGAAGAAGCAGTTAAACTGGAGAAACTTTTAATTCTCTTCTAACTTAAAATTAAAAAATATAAATATTAATAAATATTTATAAATAAAAATATCAATAAAAATATAAAATTTATANGTATTTCTAGGAGAGAGAGAGACAGCGTGAGCAGGGGAGGGTCAGAGAGAGAGGGAGTCACAGACTGAAACAGGCTCCAGGCTCTGAGCTGGCAGTCAGCACAGAGCCCGACGCGGGGCTGGAACCCACGAACCGCGAGATCATGACCTAAGCGAAAGTCGGACGCTTAACCGACTAAGCCACCCAGGCGCCCCGCAAGTATTCCTTTTTAAAGAGAAATGATGCTAGCTGATATCACATAATGAAGGTGCCATAAATGATTGAAATTATGTCTCTTACTAATGGATATCAATATTTATTGAGGACCTACTGCGTTCTAAGCATGACTCCAGGTTTAGAATAAGAGGATCTAGAATAAAAGAAGTCACTACTTTCATGGAGCTAATATAGTGGGGGAGAAAAATATGTAGACATATAATAAGTCATGGGGTAATTCGTGTGTAGAGAAGCATAAATCGGGAAAGGGGAGATAGGAAGCACTGGGGGGGAGGGGGTTGTAAAGCGATCTCTTCGATTAGCTGATATTTAAACCTGGACTTAAAGGAAGTGAGTATGTGAGCCATGAAGATGTCTGAGGAAATTTGTTGGTAGAGACAATAGCTGTTTTAAGTGCTCTTGGGTAGTGTGATGATTAATTTTATGTGTCAGCTTGACTGGGCTAAGGGATGTTCAGATGGTTGGTAAAACATTACTTCTGGGTGTGTCTGTGAGGATGTTTCTGGGAGAGATTAGCATTTGAATTGAGACTGAGTAGAGAAGATTGCCCACAACAATGCAGGTGGGTATCATCCAGTCCATTGAGGGCCTGAAAAGAACAAAAGGCTGAGGAAGAATACAGTTTCTCTCTTTGCTTGAGGTGGAACGTCCATCTTCTGCTGTCAGAAATCAGTGTTCCTGTTCTTCAGACTCTACCTGGGATTTACACCATTGTTTTCCCCTTCTCAGGCTGAATTACATCACTGGCTTTCCTGGTTCTCCAGCTTGCAGACAGCAGATTGTGGAACTTCACAGGCTCCAGAATTGCATGAGCCAATTTCTATAATAAATCTCCTCTTATATATATGTATATATCCTAATGGTTCTGTTCTCTGAAGAACTGTAACTAATACAGGTGGAAAGGAGTTAGAATGTTGGAGGAACAGCATGCCAGCCAATGTGGTGGTGTGGAGTAAGGGTAATAAAAAAAGACTGGAGAAGTGGTTGTGGAGCAGAGGGTGAAAATTATGTAGGACACTAAGTCATGGTGTGTCTTGTGGGTTTTACCACGAATGGGATGGGAAGCTGTTTAAATGATGAGCAGAAAGTGATATCATCTTTCTTATATTAAAAAAGGATTTGTCTGGCTATTGAGCACAAATTGTTGGGTGTAACAGTGGAAGCAGAGAGAATATTTAGGAAAGAGGTTATTGCAATAATCTAGCAAGAGATGGAAGTGGATTGGAATGCGTAGGGGATGGGCAGTGGTGTAGGTGAGAAGTGGATATATAATTTGAAAGTAGGTATCATAGGATTTACTGGTAATTGGATATGGACATGAGAAAAAAAAAAGATACAAGTACAAAATTATTGGCCTGAGCAACTGGAAGATTATAGCACTGCATTTGATAATTGAAAGGTTTGGTGTTGAGGAATATGTCTTCCTGTTCAGTGAGCCTCAGCATATGGCTGTTGCTGCTCTTTGGCTCTGATTTGTAGACTTGATGAATACATTTACCTTTTCTTCTTGCCAGTTGCCGCCATTTATATGCCTGGGGTACCCCATAATTTGTGGATGGTATTGGCCACTGCTTGCATAAAACATATTAGTGACAGAATATGATTTTAAATATTATGAGTACAACCCAAAGCACTCAAGCCTGATGATTTAGAATGCCTGCCATTTTGTAATTGCTTTTTGTATCATTTTAATATGACTGCTTAACTTGGACTTTTATTTTTTCTGTTCCCTGTTTTGCCTTTGACTGCCACATTCCTGCCTACCTCTATCTCCAAGGCTAACCTAAGTTATCAGAGTTTTTTTTTCCCCTTAAAATATACCTTCAAACCTATAGAAAATGTCTGAAGGCTTCCTTTTAAAAAAAAAAACTAGCATATGTCATCTTTCAACATATCCAACAAAATGTTATTGTCTAGGGTGAATGACAGCATCAATTTTTTTAAAAATATTTTTATTTATTTCTAGGAGAGAGAGAGAGAGACAGCGTGAACAGGGGAGGGTCAGAGAGAAGGGAGACACAGACTCTGAAATAGGCTCCAGGCTCTGAGCTGGCAGTCAGCACCGAGCCCGACGCAGGCTCGAACCCATGAACCGCGAGATCATGACCCAAGCGAAAGTCAGACGCTTAACCGACTAAGCCACCCAGGCGCCCCTCATCAATTTTTTTTTTTTTTTTTAATATGGAAGGGACTTTAGCTGTTTTCTCTGAATGATGTTTTAGGTTTCTTTAGGGCACATTCTGAGTAGTATTCTGGCTGTTTTAATTTTAATTTGCACAAGAGTTTACCAGTTTTTTGCATGCTTTTTTATATGGGTTAATTCTACTAGAAAATCTGTGTAGGAAAAACATTTGTTCATTAGTTTCATAAGAATTGGGATATAGTGTGGGACTTTGCTTTAGGATACAATGAGAGAAAGACTATGAGTATAGATTCAAGGGACAAAGAGAAGGAGAAAAAGGAATCCAGAAATAATCAGAAGGAAGCAAGTTGAACATATAATTAAATATCAAGACCATAATAATCAATAAATGTAGTGTTGGAGTGGATTTTTATATTTTATATTTTTATGTTTTTAAGTGTATTTATTTTGAAAGAGAGAGAGAGCACACACAGAGGAGGGGCAGAGAGAGAGAGAGGAAGAGAGAGAATCCCAAGCAAGCTCCACACTCAGCACAGAGCCTGATGTGGGACTTGATCTCACTGTGGGTCTTGATCTCATGACGGTGAGATAGTGACCTGAGCCAAAACCAAGAGTTGGACGCTTAACTGACTGAGCCATCCAGGCGCCCCTGGAGTGGATTTTTAGATGGGTTCTCAAGACCACTGGGAATAAGGCAGAACTCCAAGAGAGAATAAAGCAAAATTCCGAGAGAGAAACATATATAAAAGTTTTAGTGGTTGAATGAAATACAGTACAGGTATACTTGTTTTACTGTGCTTCACTTCATTGCATTTAGTAAATATTGCATTTGTTTTTTCACAAATTGAAGGTTTGTGGCAGCCCTACATTGAGCAAGTCTTTTGGCGCCATTTTTCCAACAGCTTTTGTTCACTTTGTGTCTGTCACATTTTGGTAATTTTCAAAAATTTTGAAACTTTTTCATTATTATTATATTTGTTATGGTTCTCTGTGATCAGTAATTATGACTTGATGAAAGCTCAGATGATAGCATTCTTTTTTTTTTTAGCAACAAAGTATTTTAAAATTAAAGTATGTAGTTAAAAAAAAACCATAATGTTATTGCACACATAATAGAGTTAATAGTATAGTGTAAACATGATTTTAATATGCACGGGGAAACCAAAAAATTTATTTGACTTGGTTTATTTCAATATTAGCTTTTTTGCAGTGGTCTGGAACTACACCTGCAGTATCTCTGAGGTATGCCTGCAGTCCCCTCATCCATGATTTCACTTTCAGTAGTTTCAGTTACCTGTGCTCAACCATGAGGAGCTCAACAGACATTGCTCCTTAAGATGAATTGTTAGAAGTCAGTAGTAGCCTACTGCTGTGTCACGATGGCTAAGTCATTCATCTTGCTTCATTTTGTCATGCAGGCATTTTATCATCTCACATCATTGCAAGAAGGGTGAGTACTGTACAAGAAGGTATTTTGAGAGAGAGAGAAGCTACATTTACATTGTTATAATTGTTCTATTTTATTCTAATTGTTGTTAATCTCTTCCTGTGCCTAATTTATAAACTAAACTTTATTACGGGTATGTAGGTACAGAAAACAACACTATACATATATATATTTATATATCTATATATATATAGGGTTCAATATATAAACCCTATATATATATGTGTACATATATATAGGTTTCAATACATATGTATATATATGTGTATACATATAGGTTTATATATAGTTATATATGTATTTATGTATACATATGTATGTATGTATGTATATATATATATGTTTCAATACTACCATGGTTTCAGGCATCTACTGGAGGAGGTGTCTTGGAACATATCCACCACAGATAAAGAAGGACTACTGTAAGATCAAAATATGTACTTTGAGCTGGCGCTGTTGAGAATTATGATTGTGAGTAAAATTAGCTGTTGTGGTCAGCCACAGTGGAAAGAGCTCATTGATGATGAATGGTGTCATTTAGATTGATGCGTGGCAGTGAGGAGGGCATAGAGAACTCTCCTGTTATAGAGAAGTTAGAGTTGCCTTTCTTTAACTTTGTCATGGCATCGCCAATACCCACTAATCAAAAAGGGGCAGAACGGAATGGAGGTGCAGTGCTGTGCTCTGCGGACCCCAGTGTAGCTCAGGGGATAATACTTGAGGAAGGTTGAAGACGTGAAATACTTGGTCCAAAAGTAATGGGGATTCTCATACTATAAAATGGTTCCCTTGTATATATATCTTTAGGCTGCATATTGCTGATTTATAATGACTTTCTCAAAGCTACTCTTTAGGGTTATTAAAAACAACATAGGGCTCTTTGAGGAAGACACGGTTACAGCTACCACGGAGCTTTGCAGGCCCGATTCCTGCTCCTGACTCACCACTCTTTGCTCTCACTGAGGAACAAGTCAGTCAGGAAGCTGCACCACAGCCATGGCTTTGAAAGAAACCGGGAAGACACCCATGGAACCGGAGGTGGTGAGTCACCCAATTAGAATTACTCTAACCAGCTGCAAGGTAAATGTAGAAAGTATGTGCTGACTTGATCAGAGGCACCAAGAAAAAGAAGCTCAAAGTGAAATGACCAGTTTGGATGTCAACTCATTGACTGACACAGTCCTTCTGAGATTTTTTTTTTTCTAGGAGAGAGAGAGAGACAGCGTGAGCAGGGGAGGGTCAGAGAGAGAGGGAGAGTTACAGACTGAAACAGGCTCCAGGCTCTGAGCAGGCAGTCAGCACAGAGCCCGACGCGGGGCCTGAACCCACGAACTCAGAGATCATGACCTAAGCGAAAGTCGGACGCTTAACCGACTAAGCCACCCAGGCGCCCCTTTCTGAGATTCTTAAACAGATAACTTCCATCAGTATGGAGCCAGGAATTGAGGTTGAAGTCACCATTGCAGATGCTTAAATCGACCTTTTAAATAAATTGATTATTAGTTAAAAATAACTAACTAAATATGTAAATACTTCATAAGTGACTAGATCCTCATTTCCTGAAAACAAAAACAAACAAATAAACAAAAAACACCAAGCAAACCAGTAAGTTCTGAGGGAGAATTCTAGATTTACCACTTAATTTGGTGTAATCCTGGGCAAATTACTTAATTGCTCTGTGCTCCAGATGTCTCATCAATAAAATGGAATTTTAATAGTTTCTGCTTCATAGGGCTGTTGTGAAGTATAAATGTGATAATGCATTTAAAGTGCTTAGCACATTATGTGCCTCAATAAGTGTTAGCTTACATCGGTAAGGTAATTAATTGACCTGCTAACACATATCTTTCCACTTCTACAAAATAAGGAAAAATACCCTATCTCTATGGCATTTAGTAGGCATTACAGTTAATATTTATCTTCAAATTTATTATTTTAAAAGAAAAATAACTGCTTTTTAATATGGTAATTTATTAGTGGTAGGGATTTAACATTTTTTGGCCTAAAATACTGAAACTATTATAAGAACCTAGAATTTTATGTGGAGAATTTTCATTTTTTTAAAGGAGGATATCTATTTCTGAATGGCTTATGGTATATATGTTAAAAATATTCTGGAATAAGCTATCTTTCAAGGTGAAGTTAAAACTCAAAATCAGCAATAAATACTTCACATGAAATGAAAAAAAGTCAGGAACAACCAGTCTCTTGGTGTTAGAGGTCACTCATCAGTTAGGGGTATGGAAATGTTGACGACTGGCCGAGGGCATCTGTATTGTTGCTTCCCTCTCCTCCCTCTAAAGTTGATGCAGGTTTTTAGTTGTTTTCCTGACTGGCTTGTGCTGGAAAGCAGCAGGTTTGTTTTCTGTTGGCAGCCCTCCTTTTTGTGCTCCCTGAGATGTAAACTTAAATTGATTATGTTGCCCCTTCACCCCTGCTGTCAGCTGGATTACGAAGGAAAGGGACCCAGGGAACTCAGAGTTAGAAATTCACATACAAATGACAGCACTTTTCTTTGAATTCCTCTATCAATTTGTCTTTCTTAGGACACAGTACACTTTGCAGAGGAATTTTATTTTGTATGTATCATTTCCCTTACTAGTGAAATGTAGGTGTTAGAGGCATATAGTTCAACTCACCCCCGTCCCTCCACTCGAGTCTCTTCTCATATACACCCCTAACAACTGATTATCTAGCCTCTGTTCCAGCACTTCCAGCCATGAGCCATCTTACCCCATAACCTGTCTTTGGGGGAGACAGGTTTCTTCTCTTTTATTCAGCTGAAACTCCTTTATTGACACAAGTCATATAATATTTTAGTTCAAAGATTTTATTTTTGAATATATTTTATTCTAGTTCATTTCGTTTTTGCATGGACATTTTCTTCACTATTCTTTTTCTTTCTTTTTTTTTTTTTAATGTTTATGTATTTATTTTGAGAGGTGGGGGCAGGGGCAGAGAGAGGGAGAAACAGAATCACAGGCAGGCTCTGAACTGTCAGTGTGGAACCTGATGTAGGGCTTAACCAGCTGAGCCACCCAGATGCCCCTTTTTATTGGTCTTTTTAAAAACATTTTTTATGTTTATTATTGAGAGAGAGAGAGTGAGAGAGAGACACAGAGTGAGTGGGGGAGGGGCCAAGAGAGAAGGAAACACAGAATCCAAAGCAGGTTTCAGGCTCTGAGATGTCAGCACAGAACTCAATACAGAATGATGAGGTCATGACCTGAGCTGAAGTCAGACATTTAACCAAATGAGCCACCCAGGTGCCCTATCTTTACTGTTCTTTTAAAAAATTTTTTTTAAATGTTTTATTTATTTCTAGGAGAGAGAGAGAGAGAGAGCGTGAGCAGGGGAGGGTCAGAGAGAGAGGGAGTCACAGACTGAAACAGGCTCCAGGCTCTGAGCTGGCAGTCAGCACAGAGCCCGACGCGGGCTCGAACCCACGAACCGCGAGATCATGACCTAAGCGAAAGTCGGACGCTTAACCGACTAAGCCACCCAGGCGCCCCTTTACTGTTCTTTTTAAATCCTGATCATAACTATCAATATTTTCTTGAGTATTAGAGAAATATTTAAACATATTCAACTTGCTCATGAAGTGATTTTTCACAATTATTTTACTATAATTTCATAATTAAAAAAGCAAATTAAGAAACTCTGTTCCCAGTGTGGGTCTTGAAGTCAAGATCCCAAGATCAAGAGTTGCATGCTCTACTCTTTGAGCCAGACAGGCACCCCTATCTTACTATAATTTTGAATTTAGCCTGCCTTATTTTTTGTGTGTGTGAAATTTTGAAATGTTATATAGTCATTTAATTAATATATTATTTATTATTTGGTTACAAAGGTAATGAGCATATCTCTTGTCACTGGAGACTTGAGTAAACCACTGGTAGGTCTCTCAGGACTAGTCCAGCAAATTTTTCATGCATGTCTTTTGAGAGTATTTGCTACTACACACAGGGCATCTTTATTGCGGGTCTGGGATCGAAGAGGTCCATGAATCCCCTAGAATTAAGTGTCACATTTTGGTTTTCCACATATGAGCAGATCTTAGAGAGATTCCATAGACTTTCATCAGGTTTTTAGAGAGTTCTGCAAATTCCCTTCCCCCAGATGTTAAGAACATTGTTGCTGGAAAAGTTATGAGAGCACGTATGACTTTGCTAGGCTACCAGAACAAATATCACAGACTGGGTGGCTTAAATAGCCAAAGTGTGTCTTCTTACAATTCTGGAGACTAAACACCTGAGATCAAGATGTCAGCAGGACAGGTCTCCTCTTGGCTTGTAGATGGCTATCTTCTTCCTGTGTCTTCAGATGTAATTCCCTCTGGGCATGTCTGTGTCCCAATCTCCTTTTCTTATAAGGACACCAGTCATACTGGAGTAGGGTCCATGCTAATGACCTCATATTAGCTTAACTACCTTTTTAGAGGCTTGATCTCTAAATACCTTCTAGGTTTTGGAGGTTAGGACTTCAACATATAAATCTGGGAGGATTACAATGCAGCCCACAACAGAGCACTTGCATGAAAATTAAAAATAAAGAAGTGTGAACTGCATTCAGTTCACTCTAGAATATGTTTTCCCTAGTCAGAATTTGCTTGCACAATATTTATTAGCCTGCAACTCAAACATAATTTCCTTTTCAAACTGGCTGCTTCTGTGTGAGTTCTCTGGATCACTGGAGCCAGAATCAATCAGCCAGAAATATTTATTGAGCACCCACTGTGTGCAAAAAGCTGTACAAAGAGCTCTAAAGTCTGCAGTATTGATTGTGCCTGCCAGCCAAGGTCGGGTTGTATGGAGGTATGTATTGGGTATTTTAAGCCCTGAAATTTAAAGGTTCTTATCATGGAAAGGAAATTTCCGTAGGTATCTTTCCTATAACCTTATGGTGGAGACATTGATGCTTGTCTTTAAGCTGAAAGTGAGTAGACTTTGGAAAGTTTTCTTAAAATTAAAATTTTAAGAAACATTAAAACATTAAAATCTATTACATTTACAAAGTGTGTGCATGGTTGTGGTAGAGAGAAAACACTATTATTTCTAAGCAAATGTGGAGGGTTTATCTCATGGAGAAAACTGTCTTTATTTGGGAACCTACATCAATAGATATACTTTATTACCAAGATGAGCTTTCTAGGGTGCAGTGAGACATAGAGAGATTGCTAAGCTTCTCTGGCTAAGAAATAAACAGAAATTTGGAGAATTCAGAGATGAGCACTCTATGAGAAGAGAGGAGGAGGGAAGAGGGGTAGGAGGAGGGTGGAGACTCCTCAGAATGATGGAAGACTGGAGCCTGGGAAGACACAATCATTGAAAATGCTTCTGAGTTGAAAATGGTAGAAAGAAGGTTTAATCCTTCATCTTAAATTGTTGGCAGTGCTGTGTAGTGATGTGAGCCTCGTTGGCTCTCTCCAAATTCCAGTGGAATCTCTTGCAGGCCCAGCTTTGAGTCTTTGGTTGCTGAGAGACAAGGGTAAGACCAGATGGAGTGGGAAAGAGGAGAGAAACATAATAAGAAAACAAACACATGGACCTACCTAAGCTAAGGAACAATATTACTAATAATGTTGGGTCTGCCTTTGCAACATTTTACTAAAGCAAATAGCAGATTTCCCCCAAACTGAGAAGCCTATTTTATTTCATTTTTATTACCCAAGCTTTAAAGTTTTGCTTGGTGTTTTGGAGGCTTCCTCTGGGCAGTTAGTAGCCAGAAGCCATTGGATACAGGTGGTGACAGCAGCAGTGACAATGGGATTATATTTCTTAGGCATGGGTGAGTAAAGATTCCTAATTCGTCTTTAGCTTGGTCCAGTAGTGCAAAGTTAGAGGCTATTTATCTCACTGAGGCAGTACATTTCATCCTTATGATTTTGAATACACATAACCAAAGATACTGATGATGTTGGGAAGGGCAAGACCCTATGCCTACTTCTGGTGATTGCCTAAACTCATCTCCTTTCTAAAAGTGCTTATATAGTCAGATTGGGGTCCTAAATCCCTAATATCTCATTCTCCATAAGCAGACTCATATTTCAAGCCTTGATAAGAGTCTCCAACTTAGCATTATGAGTATGAGACCCCAAAGCATGCTGTGTCAGGAAAGAGATGCCACACTCAGACTGGGTTACTGAGCAGAGTTTAATAAAAGGACAATTTATAAAGCTATAGGCAGGGCATAATGAAGATGATAAAGGATAGACAGTGCAGCTCCTTAGGGCTGGTATCAGCTGGGGGTCTTTGTCCTCCCAGGCTGAAAGGGGGAAGGGGCGAGAGAGGCTCATGAACCTGGTGTGAGAGCTGTAATAGAGGGTCCTGTGACAGGGGGACAGACACAGATAATCTGGATGGCTGGCAGGGAGAATCGGAGGAAGAAAAACTCTGACCTCATTCTTCCCCTGCCTTCTGCTGTCCTACTGATGCTTCTGGTTGACTGAACCCCACTGGAAGCTTGCTGCAGTCCACACAGGCCAGTCTACCAGGGAAGACACCAGGCTTGGAGAGGATCTGAAGGGCAAACGGGAAGAGATCAAGCTACAGATACAGCTTTCTGTATTTTGAGGGGTTCAGACATTATCCAAGTGTAAGCTGTGTTGTATTTGGGGAGGTCTTGCTACTAACTTTAGCTCTGCTAAATGCCATTTCCACCAAGTAGGCTTCCTCATAAACCTAGCCAGAAGGAGCCTTACTATCTTTTGCATGTGTCTAGTACTATGTCTGTCCTACTCATTGAGCACAACAGATACTGCCTTGGACTTAATGTGGATGAAAACCTCTCTATTTGTGTCCTGCTTATATTTGTTTCTTCCTAAACGCCTTGTGCAATGCCTTATACTCAACTTTTTCCATTAAAAGTTTTCTGTTTTTGTTTTTTAAAGTGGCCAACCCCACAGGGCAGCAGGAAGAATTACTTATGTCTCCTCAAGCATGACAGGTGTTTACCTCATGTTTTCACTATTACTAAGCTGGTCCCAACTATGCCTGGATGGTAACGAAGCATTTTCAGCATGATTCATACCCTTCCATGTAGTCTCTAAGCCACAGAACAGCAAAAGAGTCATAAACTTGAGATGGCATCGGGATAACTGCTTCTTTGTTCTGAAGTCTCTTGTGTTTACCTGCTTCCTGCCCTAAGTTACTCCCCAACTATTAGCATCAGTTCTTTCCTCTGGTCTGGCTCCTTTTTCCCTTGCTTCTCTTTACCTCAGGCTCCTTGCCCTAGTTAAGCAAATTTGCTTGCTGACTTCTCAGCATGTAGAGCATAATTTGCTTCTGGTCCTTCACATGCATACATCTTATTCAAGGTCTAGAGCACTGTCTTTTTATCTCCCTGGGTTACTAGGAAGTTAGCGTTGCCCTGAGGTTATGTGCAAGAATTTTAGCAGAATTGGAAAAAAAATCTACTACTTAATTAAGGCATGTTTCCCTAATTTTGCATTTGTGTCTTAAAGTTTGGAATCTGTAGGTAGTATTTTAGATTTTTCCTTTAAAAATTTTTTATCTTGCTAGTGGGTTTATTAGTATAGCCTATTGCATATTTTGGATCTGGATTATGCTGTCAAGTATATCATTTCTCCAATTTCTGTTTATTTACAAATTTTATGAACAAATTTTCTGTTCACTTGTTAGTTTAAGCATCAAAATAGATAATTTATTATTGGTTGAATTTGATCTATTAATCAGAAATCTCTGATTATCATTCATTTAGCTATTAAATCACTCACTTGTAATATTATCCAGATCACATTTCTCTATCTAATTAGTAAGTATGTTATTAAAAACCAAATGCCTAGCTGCAATACAAATATAACATTTTATGCCAGTCTGGCTATGAGAAAAAGATATTAGATTAATTTGCACAATTTATTCTTCAAAGGTCAGGCTGGCTTCTAGTCATTAACACTTATAAATGTTTATATACCCTACTAATTATTTGTTCAAGGTTTGTTTTTTGTTTTGTTTTGGTTTTTTTTTGCCAGTGGTTGGAATAAATTTTAGAAGTCTATAGTTTTCAGGAAATATATTTGGAAAAAGGGGGCGCCTGGGTAGCGCAATCAGTTAAGTGTCCAACTTTGGCTCACGTCATGATTGCCTGGTTCATGAGATTGAACTCCATGTCAGATGCTGCTCTGGCAGCTCAGAGCCTAGAGCCTGCTTCAGATTCTGTGTCTCCTCTCTCTGCCCCTCCCCTGCTCACACTCTGTCTCTCTCAAAAATAAATAAGCATTAAAAAAAGGAGAAAATATATTTGGAAAATGAAACATTTTCTTGCTCATCCTCAGTCTTCTGTTATCTGTTTTATTCACATAATGTCTCAAATGCTGACATTTGTCCTCCATTGAATTTGCAAATACTTTTAGTATTCAGGGATAAAATCCATCCTGGTTAGCTCTCTTTGAACTTAAAACCAGCAAAACACAAATCAACTAACCTGAGAAGAGTTCTTCAACTCTCATGTCACCAATTTTGGATTTCAGTCCTTCCTTCATTCATTCATTTAAAGTTTATTTATTTATTGAGAGACAGAGAGAGAGAGAGAGAGGACAAGAGAGAATCCCAAGCAGGCTTTGCACTACTAGCACAGAGCCCAATGTGGGGCTCAATCTCATGAAACATGAGATCATGACCTGAGCTGAAATCAAAAGTCAGACACTTAACTGACTGAGCCACCCAGGAACCTCGCAATCCCTTAGAAAAATAATGTAAGGATTGAAATTGCTCTCTATTATGCTCAATAGTAGTCTACAGGTTAAGAAGAAAAAGTGGACATTATCTAACATCCATAGTGAGGGAAAAGTTGCTCGCAAATTCATGTGCTATGTTTAATTCTAGTTCAGAATTTTAAATTCTAATTATTTAAAAATCCTGTTATTTGCAAGGATGAAAATAGAGAAATAAATTCATTTTCAAGAGGAGTTCCTTATTAAAATCCACATTTCTAGGACATGATGTCTTTAGGTTTGTTGAAGAGCTGAAGGAGTGATATGGGGAGCTAGTACTTTAATCTCAGGTACAGCATAACAAGGAGTGTAGGTCCAAACCCCGTTACCCCATTACCTGGCATCACCTAGCTCTCTCTGCTGTAGTATTCCATGTGACCCTACATGAGGAATTAATAAAGGGACAAAAACGGAATAACAAACTAATTATCACGTATCTACTACATTCCTTAAACAGGTATGAAATACACTTTAGAACTCTTGTCCTTTTTATCATCATTAAAAAATTTATTGATTTATTTATATATTTATTTATTTAACCTTTTGACCCTTTTCATCCATTTCTTCTTATTCCCTCCTTCTGGTAACTACTGGTCTGTTTTCTGTATCTATGAGTCTTTGTTTTTATTCCATATATACCATATTTGTGGAATAGGAGAAATCATACTGTATTTGTCCTTCTGTCTGACTTATTTCACTTAACATAATACCCTTGAGGTTCATCCATGTTGCAAATGGCAAGATTTCATTCTTTTTTATAGTTGAATAATATTCCAGTGTGTGTGTGTGTGTGTGCCTGTGTGTGTGTGTGTGTGAGAGAGAAAGAGAGAGAGAGAGAAAGAGAGAGAGAGAGAATGAGAGAGAGAAAGGGAGAGAGAGAGAGAGAGAGTGTGTGTGTGTGTGTGTGTGTGTGTAATCTTCCTTATCTATTCATCTATCAATGGGCACTTAAGTTGTTTCCTTATCTCGGCTATTGTAAATAATGCTGCAATGAACATAGAAGGCATATAAATCTTTTTGAATTAGTGATTATTTATTTGCTTTGTATAAACACCCAGAAGTGGAATTACTAGGTCATATGGTAGTTATATTTTTAATCTTTTGAGGAAACTTCATACTATTTTTAGTAGTGGCAGTACCAATTTACATTCCCATCAACAGTGCACAGGATTTCCTTTTCTCCACATCCATGCCCACGTGTGTTATTGCTTGTCTTTTTGATAAAACTCAATCTGGCAGGTGTGAAGTGAGATCTCATGGTGGTTTTAATTTGCATTTCTCTCATGATTAGTGATGTTGAGTATATTTTCACATACTTGTTTGTTATTTCTGTTTGGGAAAATATCTATGCAGATCTGCCCATTTTAAAATTTTATTTATTTATTCTTGAGAGACAGAGAGAGAGAGAGAGAGAGAGAAGGAGGGGCAGAGAGAGGGAGAGAGGGAGAATCCAAAGCAGACTCCACACTGTTAGCATAGAGCCCAGTGTGGGGCTTGAACTCACAAACTGTGATATCATGACATGAGCTGAAATCAAGAGTCAGATGCTTAAGTGAATGAGCCACCCAGGTATCCCCTGCCCAATTTTAAATACATTTTTTGTTTTTGTTTTTTGCTATTGAGTGGTATGAGTTCTTTATACATTTTGAGTGTTAACCCCTTCTCAGGTATATGACTTGCAAATATTTTCTCTCCTTCAGTAGGTTGTCTTTTTATTTTGTTGATGTTTTCCTTTGATGTGCAGAAGACTTTTAGTTTGATGTAGTCCCACGTGTTTATTTTTATTTTCATTGTTTTTGTTTTTGGTATCAGATTCAGAAAATCATGGCCAAGACCTATGTCAAGGAGCTTACTGCCTGTGTTTTCTTCTAAGAGTTTTATGGTTTCAGGTCTTACACTCACATATATAATCCATTTTAAGTTCATTTTTGTATATGCTGCAATATAGTGTCCCAATTTCATTCTTTTCCTTGTTGCTGGTGAGTTTTCCCAGCACCATATATGGATGAGACTCACTTTCCCCACTGTATATTCTTGAGTCCTTTGTCATCAATTAATTGTTCATAAATGTGCGGGTTTATTTCTGGGCTCTCTGTTCTGTTCCATTGATCTATGTCTGTTTTTATGCTTGTACCATACTGTTTTAATTACTATAGGTTTATAATAGAGTTTGTAATCAGGGAGTGTGTTGCCTCCAGCTTTATTCATCTTTATCAAGACGCTTTGCCTATTTGGGGTCTTTTGCGTGTTTTCAAAAGTTTATTCTATCCAGGGCCGCCTGAGTGGCTCAGTCGGGTAAGCATCCAACTTTAGCTCAGGTCATCATTTCACAGTTGTGAGTTTGAGCCTCGAGCTGACAGCACAGAGTCCACCTTGTATCTTCTGTCCTCCCCCTCCCTCTGCTCCTACCCTGCTCATGTGTGTGCATGCACTCCCTCTCTCTCTCTCTCAAAAATAAACATTAAAAAATTTATTCTATCCATTTTTGTGTGAAGACTTTTCTCTTTAAAGCAAAGAGGGATGCAAAATGGCAGAGCTAATTTTCTGTTATTTGTTAGCAATGCATTGTAGGATGATAGATGGTCCTAAGTAGTGAGCTGCTTCTTGCTTCTTTGTTTTGTTCCAATTATATTGTTTATTTTCTCCCTAACCCCCAAACAACAACAGCAAAGCAAAAATTCTCACAACAAACCTGGCCAAAATCAAAATTAATAAACAAAGCCAAATTAAAAAACAGTCTCCTTCAGTTGGAATGTTCGGTACTAAGTACGTGGTGAAGACCAGGGAACAGGGCTGCTTCTCACATGACTTCTGGGGTTCGCATGATATTCAGCTCTTCTTGTCATGTTTATTCTGCTCTTTTGCTGTTTATGCAGCTTTAAAATGTATTCAGATGACTTTTAAGTGTACTACTAATATTATTCCATTCTATTACTATTCTATTCAATTTTCTAATTGTCTCAGGAGCCTGGACCTGTAGAGATAATGGCAAGCATTAACATTGAGGTGTTCTCTCAGGTCTATTTATCCAATATCAGTTTGATTTGATAATCTCACTATAGTATCATTTACTGGTCATAAAATTAACTACTCCTTTTTTAATTTTACCCTTCAACACTTGTCTTTCCTGTTTTCCTCCTAGTTCAACGCAATAAAAAATTTAAGTCTTATTTTTAAAGTCTTTCAACTATAATCCCAAGGCATTTAGCATGAAGGAAAAAAACTGCATAGAAAATTATATTGTGTAGCTTCATTTCTGTGTTGTTTTGTGTGTTCTAAGTTTGGACCTTTGATCCAATTAGTTGGATTTTTTTGGTAAGCAATGACCCTGATAGGGGAAGCCAGTAGAGCTGTGCATTCATTAAATATACTAAAATGCAGCTGCTGAATAGGTTTTCCTCAATGATTTCATCTCACAATATATACAATTAATGGAAACTGCATTTTTTCTTATCAAACTGAAGACTGAGGAACAATTTGATAAGGTTTTCAACTATAAGAAAATCTTGTAAGCAGGGGGTGATATTTATTTATTTATTGTCCATTTTCTGATGAGGAAAATACAGAGGAATTGATAGTTAACTGCTGAAGGATTGAAATAAATTTTGAGATAAAATTCTCAACAATGAGTTTATTAAATAGGAGAAGGAAATTCTGCCTACCTTTGGGGAATCTGGTGGGAAGAGGGAAGGTAGAAATGGGGTCACTAAGAGATGGTATTTGGGGTGGGAAATTATATTCTATAATTTCCATAAGGGCTTTCCATACAGGAGGATTGCAAGATGTTCAGATTATATTCTTTCTGGGAATTCAAAGATGATATTGGAGAGAAACTGGACAATAAAGCATCATTTTAAGATCTGGGTTAAAATTACAGCTCTATGATTGAGTAATTCTTTCAGTTGCAAGTCTATTTTTACAAAAATTACTTTTTTTGTTGTTATTAAACCAAACCATTACACATGCATTGAACACTATTTTGCAGCAGGTTTTTTTTTTTTTTTTGGTTTGGATATAATTTGTATATGGCTAAATTCAGGCATTAGTGCTTAACAAATAAACTCTGGTTTGGATGTGGTTTTTCCAAGGTTGAAGGTGCCTTTTGCTCCTTTTTCGTACTTATTGTATCTGTCCCTTATGTAAATTCCATAGATGGCTAGGGATAAAGATGATTACTTTGAATACTCAGGGTAGATTTTCATGACTCCTGGAACTCCTTTCATCCCACTCAGACTTTCAACTTCCTACTGCCTCATTATTTTGCAGAAGTTTGAGATTACTATGTGAGGACTACATTCCCTGTATAGTGTCTAAGACAGTTTCACACAAGGCAGCTATTGTATGCTGATCATGTGCTATCTAAAATTCTCCAGGTTATATAGTAATCTCTAGTACCTCCCTTAAACCCAAAAGGAGCCCCTTCTTTGGGTATTGTTATGGGTTGATATATGTCCTCCCAACTCCCAAATTCATATGTTGAAGTCTTCAGTACCTCAGAATGTGACTATATTTGGAGACAGGGCCTTTAAAGAGGTTATGAAAGTAAAACGGGACTGAAGTTGGCTCTAATCTAACCTGACTGAAGTCCTTATGAGAAAAGGAGATTAAGGCACAGAAAACATTGAGAGAGGGACAACCATGTGAGGACACAGTGAGAAGGTGGCCATCTGCAAACCAAGGAGAGAGATTTCAGAAGAAACCAACCCTGAAATACCCTGATTTTGGACTTCTAGCCCCCAGAATTGAGAAAATTTCTGTCATTTCAGTCACCCAGTATATGGTATTTTGTTATGGTGGCCCCAGCAAACTAATGTAGATATTATGACTCATAATGCCCCATTCTGGCCTTTCTCCTGCCATTTGCCTACATAGGGACTAGGACCAAGGGAATATGCCCAGTTGGGAGGTGGGTCCATTTGGTACCTATGCCTGCCGTCTAAACCATGCTATGTGGACCTAGACCCTGAAATTCTGTAACTAAATGGCTGGAATCCACTTTAAGGGCTTGAGAAGCCTCTTACTCTGGTCATTCCTAATGAAGGCAGCTCTCTCTACCTGTGCCCCTAGACCTGGGCTATAGCTATGTGGGAAGATTGTGGGGGAACAGGAAGAGGCTAGAGATGGAAAAGAAGAGGGGTAAGCCATGTGTGGGATAGAGGCAGATAAAGGGGATAATTTTATCAGTGCCTGTATGTACTGATGTGGAACTCTGAGGAATCTGAGAATTATAAGTTTGACCCTATCTTTCCAGGTTTTGGTCAAGGTATATTTTTCAAAGTAGTAGGGTAAGACATTTAAAAAAATTTTTTTAAGTGTGTTTTTGAGAGAGAGAGAGAGAGAGAGAAGGTGTGGGAAGAGAGAGAATGAGCTGGGGAGGGGCAAAGAGTAGGGGACAGAGGATCTGAAATGGGCTCCCTGATGACAGCAGAGAGCTGAATGTGGGGCTCGAATTTACAAACCATGAGATTATGGACTGGGCTGAAGTTGGACACTTATCCAACTGAGCCACCCAGGTGCCCCTAGGACAGGACATACTTTATTTACAGTTTTGTTAACTGGATGTGTCATTTTTAAGTATAGTATTTTTTTGGATCCCTGTTTGTATTCTTGTCTGGGCTCCACAATATATTAGGAGTGAGTCTGATATCATCAATTTCTGTATTGTAATTTCCTTTTTTTTCCATATTAGAAGCAGTATATGGAAGCTGGATTTGTGGTTGACATCAATGGTATAAAAAAATAATTTATTTGATCTTCGCATATTCCAAGTTTGAGGACAGATAAGACTCTAGATACTGAAGTCAGGGGTAGGGACAGGAAAAAATCCAGAGAAAGGAGAGAGGAGAAAAAGGAGGCACAGTTTACATGTCCAAATCTCTGGGTTTAGATTACCTTACATGAATTTTAAGTTCAGCAGGTTTGGACTGTTATTGCCCAGGTCCAAGACAGAGTTGGGAGTTAAGAGCTTTATTGGAGGTCTAGTCCGAGGAAGAAAAATGGCAGAAAGAATAGGAGCAGGTGGGCAAAGCCTTCAGAAGACACTGCTGCTCTGAGCCTGCAGGGAGAATGGAAGGAAAGAGGAGAGGGTAGGAAGGCCTCAGATTACAGGGCAGTTCTGAGAAATCTCAGCCAGCCCTACGTGGAGCTTGTGCACAGTTTACCCATAGGGGAGTCCTGAATTGGGCAGAAAAGGCAAGACTCTAGTGCCCCTGCCAGACTCAGTCATTAGTGGGGACTTTTGGGGAGAGCATGGCCTCATCTCAAATGCTGCAATGGGTCCGGGAAGTGTTACAGCTGGAGGTTATTAGCAGAAGGCGCTCCTCATGGCAGGTTCTTGGAGGATCCGTGGAGTGAACTATGTAGCTGCTACATTTATTTCTTTTCTTTGATTCCACATATAATTCATAATTTTTTAAAAACTTTCTAAAATCAAAATAAAAAATTCAGAGAAAATTAAAAATGTCTCATAATCCCATCCTCTATGGATAACCATTAATGTTTGGTAAATGTATTTATTAAAGTCTTCCTTAGAAACAGAAATAACAGATGGTGTGTGTGTTTGTGCGTGTGTGTGTGTTATATGTATGTTTATTATAAGGAATTGGTTCACCTGACTCTGAAGGCTGAGAAGTCCTACAATCTAGCATCTGCAGTGTGGAAGCTCAGGAAAGCTGATGGCATAGTTCCAGTCCATGTCCAAAGGCCTGAGAATCAGGGGAGCCTATGGTATAATCTCTGCCTGAATCTGAATAAAGGAGAATGATGTTCAGGCTCCTCTGGTCAGGCAGAGAGAGAATTCCCTCTTTTTCAGCCTTTTTGTTCTATTTGGGCCCTCAGTGGATTGGCTAATGCCCATCCACACTGGAGAGGGCAGTCTACTTTACTCAGAAAACTGATTCAGATGCTCATCTCATCCAAAAAACTCTCATAGATATACCTAGAAATAAGGTGCAATTTAATCTGAGCACCCTATGTTTCAGTTGACACATAAAATTAACTCATGGTCAGAGAAACTATGGCTACAAATACTATGGAGCTTAAAAATAGTTATGATGAATTTTAAAAATGCGATAAATGAGATACATAATAAACTGGAGGTATCCAATGCACAGATTGAAGAGGCAGAAAGGAGAATAAGTGATATAGAAGACACTATTATAGAAAAAGAAGAAACTGACAAAAAAAAGAGACAAACTGATCCAGGAACATGAAAGAAGAGTTCGAGAGCTCAGTGGTACAGTCAAACGCAACAATATCCATATCATAGGAATCCCAAAAGTGGAAGAGAGAGGGAAAGGTGCTGAAGGAGTCCTGGAACAAATTATAGCTGAGAACTTCCCCAACCTGGGGAAGGAAGTAAACGTTGAAATACAAGAGACACAGAGAACTCCCCTTAGACGTAATTTGAATCAATCTTCTGCATGACATATCATAGTAAAAATGGCAAAATATAAGGACAAAGAGAGAATTTTGAAAGCAGCTAGGGAGAAAAGGGCCCTAACATACAAAGGGAAACCTATCAGAGTGGTGACAGACCTATCTACTGAAACTTGGCAGGCCAGAAAGGAATGGCAGGAGATCTTCAATGTGATGAACAGTAAAAATATGCAGCCAAGAATCCTCTATCCAGCAAGCCTGTCATTCAAAATAGAAGGAGAGATAAAAACCTTTCCAAATAAACAGAAATTGAAAGAATTTGTCACCACGAAGCCAGCCCTACAAGAAATCCTGAGGGGGATGCTCTGAAGGAAAGGTTGCAAGGAACAAAGATACCAGAGACACCACCGCAAACATGAACCCTACAAAAGATACAAAGACTCTAAACCCACATATTTCAATAATAACACTGAATGTAAATGGGCTGAATGCTCCAATCAAAAGACATAGGGTAGCAGAATGGATTAAAAAACAAAATCCATCTATATGCTGTCTACAAGAAACTCATTTTAGACGGGAAGATACCTTCAGATTAAAAGTAAGGGGATGGAGAAATATATATCATGCTACAGGAAATCAAAAGAAAGCCGGAGTAGCTATACTTATATCAGACAAACTGGACTTTAAATTAAAGACAATAATAAGCGATGAAGAAGAGCATTATATAATAATTACAGGGTCCATCCATCAGGNCAACAAATAAGAGCCCTGGTCCAGGTGTCTTCCCTGGGGAATCTACCAAACATTTAAAACAGAATTAATACCCATTCTTCTCAAGCTATTCCAAAAACTGGAAAATAAAGGAAAACTTCCCGACTCATTTTATGAAGCCAGCATCACTCTGATTCCCAAGCCAGACAGAGATCCAGCAAAAAAAAAAAAAAAAAAAAAGAGATCTACAGGCCAATATCCTTGATGAATACGGATGCAAAAANACTCAAAATGGATAAAGGACCTGAACGTGAGACAGGAAACCATCAAAACCCTAGAGGAGAAAGCAGGAAACATCCTCCTTGACCTCCACTGCAGCAATTTCTTACTTGACACATCCCCAAAAGGAAAAGAATCAAGAGCAAAAACAAACTATTGAGACATCATCAAGATAAAAAACTTCTGCATGGCAAAGGAAACAATCCATAAAACTAATAGGCAACTGACGGAATGGGAAAAGAGAGTTGCAAATGACATATCAGATAAAGGGTTAATATACAAAATCTATAAGGAGCTTACCAAACTCCACTCCCAAAGAACAAACAACCCAGTGAAGAAATGAGCAGAAGACATGAACAGACCCTTCTCCAAAGAGGACATCCAGGTGGCCAACAGACACATGAAACGATGCTCAGCATCCCTCCTCATCAGGGAAATACAAATCAAAACCACACTGAGATACCAACTCACGCCACTCAGAGTGGCTAAAATGAGCAAATGAGAAGAATTTAGATGCTGGCGAGGATGTGGAGAAACGGGCACCCTCCCACACTGTTGGTGGGAATGTAAACTGGTGCAGCCCCTCTGGAAAACAGTGTGGAGATTCCTCAAAAAATTAACAATAGAACTCCCCTATGACCCAGCAATAGCACTGCTAGGAATTTACTCAAGGGATACAGAAGTGCTGATGCATAGAGGCACATGTACCCCGATGTTCATAGCAGCGCTCTCAACAATAGCCAAAACATGGAAAGAGCCTAAGTGTCCATGAACTGATGAATGGATCAAGAAGACGTGGTTTATCTATACAATGGAATACTACATGGCAATGAGAAAGAATGAAATCTGGCCATGTGTAGCAACGTGGATGGAACTTGAGGGTGTTATGTTGAGCGAAATAAGTCAGGCAGAGAAGGACAAATACCATATGTTTGCACGTATAGGAGGATTAGGAGGAACTTAACAAAGGACCATGGGGGAGAAGAAGAGGAAAAATAGTGGGGGAGAGAGAGGGAGGCAAACCATGAGAGATTTTTGAATGCCGAGAACAAACTGAGAACCTCCAAATCCAGGGTGCTGGATATGGAGGAGGGCACTTGTGGGGATGAGCACTGGGTGTTATATGGAAACCAACTTGACAATAAACTATTTAAAATTAAGAAAAAAAGAAAATTAACTGTCATGGTAAATATCTCTAATTATAGGGATGCTTAAAAAAATCAAATTCATATTATATATATATTATTGGCCATAAAAACTTTTTATTTAGGCTTTTTATATCTTACATATTTCCACCTGTCATTAAATATTCTTTTCCAGCACAATTTAATGATTGCACAGTATGATAATGCCATACTTTATTAACCAATTTATTTCCTACTTTTGAATAGTTTTCTAGTAATTCCCGTTACTATTATTATTAACTATTAAATATTAATAGTGTTTCCCATACTATTAACAATAATATGATGAGCCTCCTAATCTACAAAAATAATCTTGAAATTATATGGAAAAATGGAATTTTTCTCGATCAAAGGAAATTTCATGTTTAAGAACTTTGGCTAAATGCTGCCTGAATGACTTTTGGAAAGGTATTAACCATTTTTGTTTCTTCTTGCATCATGTGAGCACATCTGTTTCCACTCATCTTAGTTCATCCTGGGTGCAGTATCTAATCATATATTATTAGCCCAGAAAATTAAAACATCTATTTGCAGATTCAACTGGAGCGTCTTTCTGTGCTTCTTGAACTCTCTACACCCTCTGTATTATGGAATGTGCAGTCTGAGAGGGTATTGCCAACCCCAAACAACTGAGTATTGGACCAATGAATAGACTGTGCCCAGAGGCATGAGGTGACTTGCTCAAGATTAGCCTGCTGGTTGGTGACAGCCTTTGGTATCAGAACTTGGGTTTCTCAGCTCTTTTGTCAATGTGTTTTCTTTACATGGGAAACTACTGGATAAGCTTCAAGGAAAACATGGACAAATTTTACTCATCAAATGCAGCCTTATGGAATATTTCCCAACACTTGGGACAACACTCCCAAGTTCCTTGGAAATATTGGACTCATTTACTGTGGGTTTGGCTTTCAGCTTGTCCAGCAAAGCTGAGGATGGCAGAAAGAATTACTCAGGACTTCATGAAAGTCAAGATTGGTGAGAGAAAGGCTAAGTCTCCCTGAGCTACTCTCAAATTCTTATATTTATTGAGCATACCTTTAGGGAAGCATTGCACAATGTTTGGTGGGCTACTGAATGTATAGAAACCATGCAGAAAGACAAGTTATAAAAGGATAAAATATTCTATATAATTACATGGTCTAAGGAATTTATGAGCACAGGCAGGACCTAAACCCTAGCTATACATTAACTAGATAAGTGAAATGCAGCCTGCTGTTTACAGCAAGGTCAGAGGGCAATGTTCTGCTTTGCAATGCATTCCCTGTAATTTCCTAACGCAGGACATAGCTATTTGATTTCCCACAATTTACTCCTTCTAACAACCCTGTGGGCTGTATTATTAAGGCTTCTACTTTATATATGAGAAAATAGGCACAGAGAGGTTCAGTGCCTTGCCCAAGATCATGCAGGGTAAATGGCAGAACAGGAATTTGAACTGAGGCGGTATGGCTTCAGAAATCATTCCCTGTTCTTTAAATCACAAGATATAGAATGGCATGTTTCATCTTTTATCTGAAAATGTATACTTTGAAGATGTCCATGTGGATTGTATATTGTTATGTCCAGAGAACTGTTTTCATTAGTTTTGTTGGAGAGGACTTATAGTATTTACACTGTATCCAGACACTGCAGAGTATTTCTTTGTTTATTGTGGATCTGCCCCAAGCTTTATGAGGGAAGGTAACTAGTCTGTTCTACTCACTGCTGGACCCCACATACCTCAGCCCCAAACCTTGTACAGGACGTAATAAGTGCCCCAAAGCATTATATGGGTGAATGAATGTTTGGGGAGATCTCTATGATGAAGCTTTGAATGAAGACTTCAAAGTGAAAAGGAACCAGACATATAAGTATCTCAGCATAGAGATATCTGGAATGGGGAAGAGCATGTATGAATACTCTGTCAGGAACACGCTTGACATGTCTGGTGGACATGAAGATAGCTCTGTGACTGCGGTGCAGTGAGTGATATGAGGTGAGCCCAGGGCAGCAGGTGAGGGTCCAGGGTATGTTGAGCCTCCTAGGCCAGCCACAGTAAGGCCCTTAGATTTGAATTTTAAGTGGAATGGGAAGCCTTTGTGTAATTCCAAGCAGGAGGACAGCACCATCTGACCTGCATCATCAGATGACTTCATTGGTTCTGGTGCAGAGAAAGTATTTCCTTTCAGAGTGGCCACAGCTACATTTCTAATTTATTTTAGTTCATTAATGTTAAGTAAAAGAATCTGCCTTCTGATTGTGTTATGATATTTTATTTCATAAAATTGAGTTCAAAATGATTCTTAAACTTATTTTGAAAGCAGAAAATAGTTTTCGTAGGAAATTAATCCCTGGGTTGCCTGGATGGCTTGGTCAGTTTAGCATCTGACTTCAGCATAGGTCATGATCTCACAGTTCATGAGTTTTGAGGCCTGTAATCGGTTTGGTGCTGTCAGCACAGAGTCCACTTTGGATCCTCTGCCCCTCCGCTGCTTGCTCTCTCTCAAAAATGAATAAACATTTATTTAAAAAAAGGAAATGAATCCCCAATTCTTTCATCCCCCTTAGAAATGCTATTGTTTATCAAAGCTTTACTGATATTAGCAAATGATTTTTAAGAATTTGATTTCAAAGTCTTTATTTTTCCAAGGATAAAGTACCTTATCCACTTATCCATGGTTTTGCTTTCCCTGGTTTCAGTTTTTCCCAGTCAACCATGGTCTGGAAGCAGATGATCTTCCTTCTGGGGTGTCATCAGAAGGTCAATAGCAGCCTTGTGCTACCTCACAGTGCCTGCATCATTCACCGCACTTTGTCTCATCACGCAGGCATTTTATCTCCCATCATCACAGCAAGAAGACAGGTGAGTATAGTACAGTAAGATATTTTGAGAGAGAGAGAGAGAGACCACATTCACAACTTTCATCACAGTATAATTGGTTTGTTTTTTGTTATTGTTGTTAATGTCTTATTGTGCCTAATTTATAAATTAAACTTTACGTAGGTATGTACATACAGGAAAAAAAACAATATGTGTAGGATTTGGTACTATGCTTAGTTTCATGCATCTGCTGGGGGTCTTGGAAGGTGTGTCCTGGGAATAAGGGAGACCACTGTACACAGAATCAACAGTTTTAACTCCCCCACAAATACTCTATAAGTCGATTGCAATGTAACCATTGTTGTGTTTATATGTAATTATGTATATAACTTATATGATTTATATTAATGTAGAGAACTCCTTTCATTTCCTATAGGGAGCATATTGATTTAAAATACGTTGGGAAATTATATTAATATAGTTGAATGGTTCTCAATTGAATGTATTGAATATGAATACATTTAATAAATAGGTTGATTGCCTTAAGTATAAAGGTATTGTGTATTAAGGCCTTTCATTCCTTCATAAGGAAGTATATGTTTATAATCATCGCCTCTCAGAATTTAACATTCCTGGAGAGAGTCAATAAGCTTATTCAGTCTGGTTCTGTTTCTTTTTTGTCACGTTTACTTTCTTTTCTTATTTTTTTCTCCTTGGTTATGTAAACCAATATTATACAAATCATATTCTATACATAAGCATTTCTTCAAGTGGCACTTTGATATAAAGTGCTGATAATAAATACACTTATTTAGTAAGGTGTTTCCATGTAATTACAGTTAATTATGTGGTCAAAAACACAATACGCTGGCCTGTAGTTTTATATATCTATGTATTTCTTATGTTTTGCTTTTTATGGATAATTCCTGTTTGAGGTATTGGATTTACTTTTTAGGGTCAATTCAAATAATCATTTCTTAGACTTCCTTGAGTTGCAACTTTCAAGATATTTTTGACATATTGGAAATAATACTTTTATAGAGAAGGTAATATAAAATGAAGAGGAAATAATAGTAGCTATTAACAAAATTATGTGGAAACTGTGCCTGGATAAATCTCTTCGAGGACTGGAACATGCTTTGAAGAAAAATGAAACAGGCTACCATATATTTAGATGTTACCAGTGAGTGAAATAGAGAAATTTAATTTGAATCTTTGTGTGTCAAACTGATAGGCTGTGTTTAATTGTTTTCTAATGGATTATAAAAGGATTTTTTTTTCTAGAAAGAGATGGCTGTTTACATTTTTCAGAAAGAAGTCTGAGAATATACTCTTGTTTTCATTTCTGCTGTGAGTTTAGAATACTGGGGGTGTAAAAGTGATTGAAGAGTGCCTTAGGGTTTACAAAAAATTTAATAGATGTTTGACTCATAAGTCCATGGTGTGGTACACCTATGCCCAGCTCAGAATACAATAATATTTGAGCTAACATTCTAGTGTATATTACACAGAACTATTTCTTTCTTTAATGCTCTCCCTAGTGTTTCCAGGAGGGGGGAGTGGCCTAAGAGGTGCTGCTGACAGGTCAGGTTGCATGAAGACTGAACATTGACCTTTGGAGTCAGTAACCGGCAGGTCATTTGTAACTTGTCAAAAGCAGTTTTGGTGCAGTGGTGTGGGCACTACGGTGATTGCAGTGGGTTTACTAGAGCAAAGGAAGAGTTTAATTGGAAACAGTGTGGTCAACTTGGAGGAGATGTGCTGTAAAAGAATGTAGAGAAATGCACAGTGGCTGAAGGGAGAAGAGAGTGCACAAGAGTTTTTTTAGTATTTCTTTTTACGGTAGGAGAAATAATAACATTTTGTGTGTTGATAAGAATGATCTAGGATAGACAGAAAATTAGTGATATAGGAGAAAGAAGGGAAACTATGTGTTTGAATACGTGACAGGGGATAGAGGCTAGTGCACTGCTGATGAAAGGGGCACGGATGGTTCATGCACATTAACAGGAAGAAAGGCAGACATAAGGATGTGGGTGCTTGTAGGCTGTAGTGGTAAAAAGGAAAGTTCCCAGGTCCCAACTTTCCAAAACCCTACTCCTAGAACCTATTTGGTATCTGTCTGTCTGTCTATCTATCTATCTATCTATCTATCTATCTATCTATCTATCTATCATCTATCATCTATCTATCTATCTATCATCTATCTATCTATCATCTATCTATCATCTATCATCTATCTATCATCTATCTATCTATCTATCATCTATCTATCATCTATCTATCTAATCTATCATCTATCTATCTATCTATCTATCTATCATCTGTCTATCTGTCTGTCTATCTATCTATCTTTCATCTATCATCTATCTATCTATCATCTATCTATCTATCTATCTATCTATCTATCTATCTATCTATCTATCTATCTATCATCTATCTCTCTAATCTTTCTAGCTATCTAGCTATCTATCTATCTGAGACAGGGTTGATATTTTCATACTATAACTCAGATATGCAAAGAGAATGAATAGTATTTATTTTAAAATGGCTATTCATGAGCTTCTATCAGGCTGGAAGTGGGGGGAACACCCCAAGGGCATCCTCCAGCCTTGTCTGTTGGTCCTGCAGTCCTGTGGTCTGCACTATGTGGTCTTTTTGTATCAATCCCAAATGGCTTTTTGTGTGCCTGTTCCTACCACGTTCTCAGTAACTCTGCATTCCAACTTCTGGTTCCCCACATACACTAAGTGCAGACGAGTGGGTATCTGGAGCTCCAACTCAGGCTAAATCCTGTGTCCTCTTTAGCTTTTGCCGTACTACTAGGACGAGCTGCTGAACTTACTGCAAGACTTTTCCTAGTGGAGTGGATGTGCATATCCAGTAGAATTGCATAATTTAGAGCCAGTGGTCTAAATGATACTGGGAAGGTGCCATGGGTAGACCAGTGCTTCACAATTTAAAAAATATCTTTATTTATTTAAAAAATATCTTTAGGCATTTCTAAAGTACTACTAGAATTGAGAAACACTGTCTTCAAAACCTGCAGAATCTCTAAGGCTTAGCCTCAGAACATTTTATTAATTCCTGCTGTTTTTAAGGTGACCCACACCTACATGTTTCTATGCTCCCTACCCCAAGGTGTGGCCCAAGGATGAGTGTAAACAGGGACCCAAACACGTGACTTTTTATTTCAACTCTTCATCTCATGGGCTAGGAGGGGAGGGATTTTTTTTAACTCAGGAGTGTTGTGAAGATGAATGTGAAAACTCAGTAAAACTCTTTGAATAATGCTTGGTACCCCAGAATAGTCCCTGATGTAGTAGGTATTGACTAAATGGTAGCAATTATTTTTACATTTGCATGTAAATATACATGTAGATATCTAAGGAAAGTAGACCTTAAGAACATGAGGTTCCAGCAGTGAAATGCAATGTTGGAGACCCTAATTGATTCCCCTTAAGCAAAAGGCAGTATGTAGAGAGATGAGGAAAGACACGTAAAATGGGAAAAGCTGAAACTAGATAGTAATGAGAACTTGCATGAGGTGACATTTGAAAGGAAGGTGAGCTGGATGGTGTTCAAAGAGTGATATTAGTTAGGAATTTTGTTTCATTATCCATAAGAAAAAAGCTGCATCCAGCTCAAAGTCCACAGTTTTCTCCATTGGATCTAAATGTAGTTTAACATAGGATGTTTGACATCCTATAAACCAAAAAGCAATTTATCTGGCCCCAGCACATTTCAAATTATTTGGTAAGGAAAAGCAAGATAACTACAATAAAACTACTCATAACAGGGAAGCATAGGAAATACATAGTAGGTACTGCTCATAACAATGATCAAATGCTGCTGCTGTGTAGGAATATCAAGAATTTACTGCTTTGGCTGATGGTTAAGGTCCTTGATTAGGCCTTCTGGCAGATCCTGTTTCCAAAATTATCTAATTCACAGAACCCCCTTATCTTCTGATGGATTTTAACCTTTTTCTTGAACTATACAATTAGAAAGAATATTTGATGAACATCTGTGTGTACTAGTTCAAGTATATATATCAAAACAATTAATTCCTAGAAATAAAACTTTTTCAAGTTAATTGTACTGAAAATTGAATATATATTTCTGAATTGTCTTCTAAAATAGAGTTTCTCTAAAAAAGTAAAATAAAATGGAGTTTCAGTTTTAAAGTACCTCTTCAAATA
The DNA here is from genome assembly GCF_008692635.1 of Crocuta crocuta. NCBI lineage: Eukaryota > Metazoa > Chordata > Mammalia > Carnivora > Hyaenidae > Crocuta > Crocuta crocuta. The sequence goes on from NW_027528804.1 coordinate 3,201,554, forward strand.
AATAAAGAATTGCATAGACTCACATCTCACATAGTTGTATTTACAGTTTTTGTTGCTTAAAAAGACAATGACCTCATTGTATTTAAAAATATATAAATTTTAGTTCTCACAACAGCAATATCCTATACTTGAATAAATGTGCGTATATGCATAAGATGACTCAGTTGATTCATTATAATATAGTTGATTAATCATTAGTTGACAAATATGACTCAGTTGATCAATAACACTTGGTACTTAATGGGTCTGTTACTCATGAGTTGGGAATTATTACCCTAGACTATGAACTTATCTCGCTACAGGCATGTGCTTTGGACCCCTGTGCTAACTGATACAAAGTTTTGCACAAGGTTGGTTCTCTGGGAATATTAGTTGATTTGTGTACCTTTTCATCTTCACTATTAGTTGCTTCAAATGAGCATTTCTCTCCTCCCAAACTCACCATGAGGGAGAAATGTAGATTCTCATAGCTTTCTCCCCACTTTCATGTCCCCAAAATGAGGCTTTTGGGCTTTTTAAGGACTAGTTTAGTTTGTTTTGCTTTGGTTGTTGACACCGTCAGGAAATAAGAAGAGGGAAAAAATATTCCAATTTCTGGATGCTTCCAGTTAATTGACACCGGGATCTGAAGTAGCAATAGGTCTAAAAGGGCAAAGACAGAGATCACTAATAGGAAGAATAGGAATGTAAGGGAATGGGGTGAATTGCATGCCAAATTGTCATGTGAAAATGTGAACCCATTTTGCAGTTATTCATGAGTAGTCAGAAATCTGGACTTAGTGTTCCATCATATTAACACTAATTTAAAAAAATATGACATGGGTTGAACAAAATAAGTTTGTGAGCTATGTTTGGTTGCAGTACACAGGTTTATACCTCCTGGGCAAAGAGATCTTTAGGCTCAAGCTTATATTTAAGGTCATTTGATTTCTCTATGTTGTAAATAGCCATCCAAATCTGATTACTGCTCTATAATAATATCATGTCATACATATAAAGGCTTATTCCTGACAGCTAAACTCTACGTTCTATTAGGGAAGGACTGAGACCACTTGTCTTATATTACTGTGTCTGGTCCTAGCATAGAGTCAGTACTTAATTAATTACTTAATTAATATATTAAGACCAGGCAGAAAATTTGATATTTGAATTTGTTAGGTAAATATTGAGATGGATAGCAATCATAGTATCTAATAACAAGTACCACACAAAATATAAAATTTCTCAGAAAAAATTGATAGTATTTCTTCACTTTATTCAGTGTTTGATTCCCCTAGTATTTTACTTTGTGTTTCTTGATTTCTTTTTTTTTTTTTTTTTTGGTAGGGGGGGAAAAAATTT
>NW_027528804.1:3203050-3370615 GCF_008692635.1 Crocuta crocuta
GTAGGAGAGGAAAAATATTGGATATAGGTTGCTTAGGACCTTTTAGAGCAAGGATTTGCTTTTGTTGTGTTTTGTTTGTTTTTGTTTTTAAAAGATTTTTTTTTTCTGATCATGGAATATACATGTCTTTTAAAAAATTATAGAGATTTCAGATGTTCTGCTTCATTTGAAATAAGCTAGCTAAATGTCTTGACATTTCTAACATTTTAATTTCCAGGTTGTCTCTTCTCTCAAGAAATCACACAAAAGAAATTGTTGGTCAAATTATCCTCAGTGTTGTTGCTGAGAAATTTGGTTACCATTTGTTTTTTCTACCAAATCATGCAACTTTTACATTTTCTCATTTTTTTTCCTTCTTTTTTTAGAATTGTTTTTAAATGTTTGATTTATTTCTTAGAGAGATAGAGAGGGACAGTGTGAACAGGGGAGGGTCAGAGGGAGAGAGGGAGATACAGAATCTGAAACAGGCTCCAGGCTCTGTACTAACTGTCAGCACAGAGCCAACGCGGGGCTTGAAACCACGAACCACTGTGAGATCATGACCTGAGCCGAAGTCGGACACTTAACCGACTGAGCCACCCAGATGCCCCTCATTTTTCTTTCTTGAAATCCAGTCTATTTGCTTGAAGGCACATATTATAAAACCTCCCTTATCATTCTTCTTCTAATACAGTGGCCCTCCACTTTAGTGCAGACCCTGGAGGTCCCTGGGCCTCTTTCGGGAATTCCTTTGTGGTCAAACTATTTTCATAATACTAGTTAAGTTTTTATTTTTTTAATTGTGTTAACATTTGCTCCAATAGTGTAAAAGCAAGGGTAGTTGAAATGATTGGAGTTTAGCAGAAATTAAGACAGGACATACTTGTAGTAAGACAACACTAAAATAAAAACAGATTCATCTAAGAATGTCCTACTGCGTATCAAAGTGCAGCGGTTGTCTCAAGGAAAAACACTTTTTAAAAGAAAAAGACAATTCCAAATCATTTTGGAAGTCTCAGTTTGCCAGTTTAAAAAAAAAAACGATACGTTGGGAGAGGGAGTTTACCAGAGAAGTAGTAGAATGGATAGGCAGTGCTTGGTGCAAAGGGTCACGAAGATTAGGACTTAGTCCAAGAGAAACAATGCACATTTATTTATTTATTTATTTATTTGGTTTTTAAAATATAATTTATTGTCAAGTTGCCTAACATACAGTGTGTACAGTGTGTGCTATTGGTTTTGGGGGTAGGTTCCCTTGGTTCATTGTTTATATACAACACCCAGCATTCATCCCAACAAATGCCCTACTCAATGCCCGTCAGCCATTTTCCCCTCTCTCCTGCCCCTCCACCCCCCATTAACCCTCAGTTTGTTCTCTGTATTTAAGAGTCTCTTATGGTTTGTCTCCTTCCCTCTCTGTAACTATCTTTTCTCCCTTTCCTTTCCCCACAGTCTTCTGTTAAGTTTCTCAGGTTCCACATGAGTGAAAATGTATTATGTCTGTCTTTCTCTGACTTACTTCACTTAGCATAATACTATCCAGTTCCATCCATGTTGCTGCAAATGGCAGGATTTCATTCTTTTGTATTGCCTAGTAGTAATAATGCACATTTAAATGATTTTTAGCAAATCTATAGAGTTGTGTAGACATCACCACAATTGACTTTTTATTTATTTATTTTCTATTTTAATTCCAGTATATTTAACATAGTGAATATGTTAAATTAGTTTCAGGTGTACAATATAGTGATTCAGCAATTCTATACATTACTAAGTGCTCAACATGGTAAGTGTACTCTTAATCCCCTTCACCTATTTTCCCTGTCCCTCCTCCCTGGTAACCATCAGTTTGTTCTCTATAGTTAAGAGTCTGTTTCTTGGTTTGTCTCTCTTTCTTCTTTCTTTTTTCTTTTGTTCATTTGTTTTGTTTCTGAAATTCCACATATGAGTGAAAGGTGTTAGTCTTTCTCTGACTGACTTATTGCACTTACCGTTATACTCTCTAGCTCCATCCATGTTGGAAATCCATCTTGCAAATGGCAAGATTTCACTTTTTATGGCTGAACAATGTCCCATTGTATATGTATATTACATCTTTTTTATCCACTCATCTATCAGTGGACACTTGAGTTGCTTCCATAATTTGGCTATTGTAAATAATGCTGCTATAAACATAGGGGTGTATATATCTTTCAAATTAGTGTTTTAATATTCTTTGGATAAATACCAGGAGTGGAATTGCTGGATCATAGGGTAATTTATTTTTAATTTTTTGAGGAGTCATCATACTGCTTTCCACAGTGGCTGCACCCATTTTCATTCCCACCAACAGTGTAAGAGAGTTCCTTTTTCTCCATGTCCTCAGAAATACTTATTGTTTCTTGTGATTTTGATTTTCATCATTCTGACAGGTATGAAGCATTATCTTATTGAAGTTTTGATTTGCAATTCCCTGATAATGAGTGATGTTGAATATCTTTTCATATGTCTTTTGGCCACCTGTATGTCTCCCTTGGAGAAATGTCTGTTCTTGTCTTCTGTCCATTTTTAAAAATTAGTTTGTTTTTTTGGTGTTGAATTGTATAAGTTCTTTATATATTTTGGATACTAACCCTTTATCAGATATGTCATTTGCAAACTTCTCCCATTCAGTAGATTGTCTCTTAGTTTTGATTGTTTCCTTCTCTGTGCAGAAACTTTTAATTTTGATGTAGGCCTTAATAGTTTATTTTTGCTTTTGTTTTCTTTGCCTCAGGAAGCATATCTAGAAAAATGTTGCTACAGCTGATGTCAGAGAAATAACTGACTGTGCTCTTTTCTAGAATTTTTATGCTGTCAGGTCTCACATTTAGGTCCTTAATCCATTTTAAGTTTACTTTTGGGTATGGAGCAGGAAAGTGGCCCAGTTTCATTCTTTTGCACGTAGCTGTCCAGTTTTCCTAACACCATTTGTTAAAGAGACTATTTTTTTCCCATTGTATATTCTTACTTCCTTTGTTGAAGATTAATTGGCCATATAATTGTGGGTTTGTTTCTGGGCTTTCTATTTTGTACCATTGATCTACATGTCTGTTTTTGTGCTAGTACCATACTGTTTTGATTACTACAGCTTTGTAGTGTATCTTAAAATCTGGGATTGTGATACCCCAGTTTTGTTCTTTTTCAAGATTGTTTTCACTACCTGGAGTCTTCTGTGGTTCCATACAACTTTTAAGATTATTTGTTATAGTTCTGTGAAAAATGCTGTCTGTATTTTGATAAGGATTTCATTAAATGCATAGTATAGTTTGGGTAGTGCAGACATTTTAACAATGTTTGTTCTTCTAATCCATGAGCATGGAATGTCTTTCCACTTTTTTGTGTCACCTTCAATTTCTTTCATCTGTGTTTTATTCTTTTTAGAGTACAGATCTTTCTTACTTCCTTGGTTGTTTATTTCTAAATATTTTATTATTTTTGCTGCAATTTTACATCAGATTGTTTTTTTAATTTCTCTTTCTGCTCCTTCATTACTATTGTATAGAAATGCAATAGATTTTTGTATGTTGATTTTGTTCCTGCACACCACAATTGATTTTTAAAATATTTCTAATACTCCCCACATGTCTTTCAATTTCATTTGCAATTTAGGTCAATTTCAACTCCTTCAGTCACAAAGAACCACTGATCTGCTTTTTCCTTCTTTAGATTTGTCTTTTCAGTATTATATAAGTGAATTCATAAGACATGAAGCCTTTTGCATCTGGCTTTTATCACTTAGCATGTTTTTGAAGTTTATCTGTGTCATAGAATGTATTGGTATTTAATTCCTTTTTACCAAAGAATAATAGTCCTTTGTGTAAATATATCACATTTTGTTTGTCTATTCATCAATTAATGGGTATTTGGATTGGTTCCAGATTTTATTTCCTATGAGTAAGAATGCTATAAATACTTATACAATACTATTTTAATTCCTCTGTTGATTTTAAAAATTATATTTGTGTGATTTTCATATCATTTTTCTATTTTCCATCTCTAGAATTTCCATTTTATTTTTTGTTCTGTATATTCTTTAGCTTTTGTTGAAATTTTTTTTATCCCTTGTTCAAACTATCCTGAAATGGGGTCAGGATATAGGCCTCTTTGAAAGGAAATGCTGTCTTGTAAGAGACAGAAAAAGTAAAGGTTAGGCAACTTCTGATTTTCCTTTTCCTTCTGTCCAAAGACTACTTAAGCAGTTTGGGACAAAGTGTTTTATGGATTTCTATTTTTTCAACGTCTGTTATTGTATCATGAATGCTATGCCCCAAATCCATCAGTTTTGGATGTTGATATCCAAAAGTTTCAATTTTTGAAACTCAAAAAGCCTTTGCTGTTTAAACTATTTTTCTGCCATGAGTTTCAGAAAGCTATTCTAATTTTTTTTGTACTTTCTTTTTTTAATGTTTATTTATTTTTGAGAGAGAGAGCGAGAGCACAAGCAAGGGAGAGGCAGAGAGAGAGAGGGAGACAGAGGACTGAAGCAGGTTCTGTGCTAACAGCAGAGAGCCAGATGTAGGGCTCAAACTCACAAACTGTGAGATAGTGACCCGACCTGAAGTCAGATGCTCAACCAACTGAGCCACCCAGGCGCCCCCAGAAAATTACTTTGAAACTCCAAGGCTATGATTCCATTCCTTTTTATTATTTTCCATTATAAAATCCTTGCCTTTTTTTAAATTTAAATTTTAGTTAGTTAAAATATAGTGCAACATTACTTTCAGAAGTAGAATTCAGTTATTCATCACTTACACACAACACCTAGTGCTCATCACAAGCTCCCTCCTTAATATCCATCATCCATCTAGACCACCTCCCACTCACATCCCTCCATCAACCCTCAGTTTCTTCTCTATCATTAAGAGTTTCCTGTGGTTTGTTTCCCTCTCTCCTCTTTTTCTCCTCCTTCTCATATGTTCATTTGTTTTGTTTCCTCAATTCCACTTATAAGTGAACTCATATGGTTTTTGTCTTTTTCTGATTGACTTAACTTGCTTAATATATTCTAGCTCCATTCATGTCATTGCAAATGGCAAGGTTTCATTCTTTTTATTTATTTATTTTTTTACAAATAGTTTATTGTCAAATTAGTTTCCACATAACACTCAGTGCTCATCCCCACAAGTGTCCTCCTCCATGCCCATCCCCCCCCCCACATCCATCAGTCCTCAGTTTTTGTCAGCATTCAAGAGTCTCTCATGGTTTGCCTCTCTTCCTTTCCCCCACCATTTCTGCCCTTGGTTTCATTCTTTTTAATAGCTGAGTAATATTCCATCAGATATATCTACCATCTCTTCTTTATCCATTCATCAGTCACTGGACATTTGGGTCCTCTCCATGGTTTGGCTATTGTTGATAGTGCTCTTATAAACATTGGCATGCATGTACCCCCTCGAGTCTGTATTTTTGTATCCTTTGAATAAATAACCTAATAGTGCAATGGCTACATCATAAGGTAGTTCTATTTTTAATTATTTGAGGAACTTCCATTCTGTTCTGCAGAGTGGCTCCACCAGTTTGCATTCCCACCAACAGTGTAAAAATGTTTCCCATTCTCTGCATTCTTGCCAACACCTGTTGTTTCTTGTGTTGTTAATTTTAGCTATTCCAACAGATGTGAGGTGGTATCTCGTGGTTTTGATTTGTATTTCTCTGATAATGAGTGATGTTGAGCATCTTTTCATGTGTCTGTTAGCCATCTGAGTGTTTTCTTTGGAAAAATGTCCATTCATGTCTGATAAATTCTTTATAGATTTTGGATACAAATCCTTTAGCATATATGTCATTTGCAAATATCTTCTTCCATTCTGTAGATTGCCTTCTAGTTTTGTTGATTGTTTCTTTCACTGTGCAGAAGAAGCTTTTATCTTGATAAAGCTTCAATAGTTAATGTTTTATTTCCTTTGCCTTCAGTGATGTTCTAGTAAGAAGTTGCTTCAGCTGATGTGAAAGAGGTTGCTGCCTGTGTTCTCGTCTAGGATAAAATCCTTGCCTTGAAGTAATAGGAATTCTAATTGATTTAAGAGGAAGGAACATGGGATAATGTGAATAACTCGAACTGAAAAACACATAAACTATAAATAGAAAACTTTATTTCACTATGTATATATTCCAAAATTCCAAAGACATCATGATTAAAAAACATTGGGGTCTCCTGTTCTGTGACATGGAACATGGATAACAATAAAAAAATATGAATTAGTTGAAACATTTCAACTACAAGAGTAGTTGTTCTCTATCTTATACACCTACTTATAACTTTATCCATTTTTTGGTACCAAACCTACTTCTTTCCACCTTTGTACAGCTCAGAGGGTAGATTTATGGAGTATAATTTCTTTTCTTGATATGCTCTATTTTCTTTTCATTTTTTAAAGTTTATTTTTGTTTATTTTGAGAGAGGGATAGAGAGCAAGCAGGGGAGGGGCAGAGAGAGAGAGAGGAACACAGAATCCTAAGCAGGCTCAGTGCTGTCAGCATAGGAGCCTGCTGCGGGCCTCAAACTCACAGTGAGATCATGACCTGAGATGAAATCAAGAGTTGGATGCTTAACTGATCAAGCCATTCAGGAACCCGTGGGCTCTCTATTCTATTCCATTCATCTGTTTGTCTTTCTTTTGCTAATACCACACTGTCTTGATTACTATAGTTCATAGTAATTCTTGAGGTTGGAAAACATCAGTCTTCCATCTTTGTTCTTCTCCTTCAATAGTGTATTCGCTACTCTGGGTCTTTGGTCTCTCCATATAAACTTTAGAATCAGTTTGTTGGTAACCACAAGATAACTTCCTGGGATTCTAACTAGGATTGCATTGAAACTACAGATCAAGGTGAGAAGAAGTGACATCTTGACAATATTGAGTCTTTCTATCCATGAATTTGGGATAGCTCACCATTTATTTAGTTCTTTGTGTTTGTTCATTAGAGACTTAATTTTCCTCATATAGATCTTGAACATGGTTTGCTAGATTTATACTATGTATTTAATATTTTTGAGTGTAAAAATAAATGGTATTGTTTTTAATTTCAAATTCCACTTGTTCATTCTTCTTATATAGAAAAGCAATTGTCCTTTGTATACTAACTTTGAATCTTCAAACTTTGCTATAATTACTATTAATTCCAGGAGGTTTTTTTTTGGTCAATTCTTTCAGATTTTCTACATAGAGAATTGTGTCTTTTATAAACAGAGGGTTGCATTAGTTCCTTCCCAGTATGTATGCCTTTTATTTCCTTTTCTTGCCTATTACGTAGCAAGGGCTAAGAAGTGGTGAGAGGGAAAATCCTTATTTTGTATCTGATTTTAGTAAGAAAGCTTAGTGGAAAAGTTTCTCATAATTAAATACGATGTTAGCTGTAGATTTTTTGTGAACATTGTTTTATCAAGTTGACAAAGTTTCCAGTACTCCTAGTTTACTGAGATTTTTTATCATGAGTAGGTGTTGATTTTTGTAAAATGTTTTCTCCATCTAATGATATATTCATGATTTTTAAATTTTGGATTATAATTGATGGATTGTAGTTAATTAGTGATTGATGAAATAATCTTGCATACCTCAGATAAATCCCACTTTGTCATGGCATGCACTTCTTATACCTTGTTGGATTTGATTTGGTAATTTTTTGTTGAAGATTTTTCCATCTGTGTTTATTAGAGATATTGGTATGTAGTTTCCTTTTCTTGTAATGCCTTTATCTGTTTTTTGGTATTAGGGTAATTCTGGCTCTGTAGAATGAGTTCCTGTCTTCTGTAAAAGATTGTAGAGAATGATACTTCATATTTTCAACCTTCATTTTTCTTCTTTCTTGTTTTTGATTTCCAAGGTATCAAAGAGATAAATTCATGTTAGTTAGTTAATGTTGGTTGATAAGTGAAATTGTGCTATATGTCTGTCCCTCCTAGATAATTTGTGCAGATTACCAAAAGTCTTTTTTATGCAATGCCACACATAAAAAAGAGAATTTCATTTCTGGCTTGAGTTTAAGAGGGATCAGGGACAGAGGAGGGAGCATTATGGCAGCAAGCAGAAGTTTTGGTGCAGGACTTCTCTTCTGATATCACCAACATCTTATGTCAGCATGTTGCTTGACTTCTTCTGCTGATTTGGGGCCCACTTAAATAAATCACTGAAGCCTCTTGCATCTATTATCACTGAATATAGCTTTCAATCTGTGTTTCAAAGGTATTTACCCATATATTTCTTTCTTTCTTTACAAACTTCATTTAAAAAGTTGATTGTTTTCTTTTTGCTGTCTTATTCAAAACTATTAGTGGAAAGATTGAAAAACTGTCAATTTAAAAGCCATAAGTCCTATTTGCTGAAATAGAGTGAGTCTTTTGCAGTTTTACAATAGTGCTCTCTGAAGATTATTCACATTGTGCCACAAAAATGCAAAAAAATAAAACCTTGAATAATCTGAAGGAATGACGGCTATTAGCAAGTATTTACATTTAATACTAGAAAAAGAATTAGCTTTGTATAGGTAATCTGTACCTTCTATATAATTTACTATAATGTTGTGTATTTTCAGCAGGGCTTGGTATTTTAGCTTCACTTAATGCATCCATTGTTAGGAATACCCTGAGTACAAATATAAAAATATACCTGACATATATATTATAAGATACAATGAATACTATTATTTTCTAATTCCTATAAATAAAAGAAGTTATCCTGTTCATGATTTTACAAAGACTCCAACTTGCTTAGAAATCATCTCTTATAGAAACATTTGTAATTACTTTTCAACTTTCAGAGCAAAACATTTTCCAAAAAATTAAACCTTTATTTTCAATACCTTGTAAAAGATAGTACTAACTGCAAGGAAATTGTCTTGTTTCCTTTCTGTTTTGATATGGTCTTATTATTTCTTACAGGATTGATCATACAATAATTTGTATAATTTAGATCTTTTCAATCTTGATTTTTGGATATGCTGATTGAAATAAAGACTCTCCCCCTCCCTCATTAGTTTACCTACACAGCGACTTTAGTTCTATTTTACCAGATATTTATGTCTGACATGAAGCAAGTATTCAACAGACACTTGCTGAATTGATGAATAAATGCCTGTGCTTGCCAAATGTTTATAGAGTAGAAGTAATAAGTGAACATGAATGTTACATCCATTGAATGAACTCTTTCCTCAGATCTAGTGGCCCAATGTGTTCTTTGCCTTAGTGCAATAATTGAAAAATAACATTTAAAAAATTTCTGGATTTGAGCCCTATCAGTGCAAGATTTGGAAGGTCAACCCCATATGCATCTTCTTGCAGGGCAAGAAGTCCCTAACTGCTTAGTAGGGTGGCCCAAGGATGCAAGTGCCCTTATATTGTTTCTTTACCATCCCTTAAAACAGTACCATTGACCCTTGAACAATGGGTTCAAACTGCTTGATCCCACTTATACTTGGATTTTTTATAGTACAGTACTATAAATATATTTTATCTTATGATTTTCTTAATAAATATTTTCTTTTCTCTACCTTACTTTATCATAATACAAAATATATGTGATTCAACTGTTGATAGTATTGTCATTAAAAAGTATAGATGTCCTTAATTCCCTCTAATTGTTCAAGGGCCAACTGTACTTCTCAAATTCCAGTGTATATATAAGTCACCTATAAGTCCTGTTAAAATGCATATTCTGTTATTTGTTAACCAGTTGTATGCCTAGTGTCTTTTGTTTTGTCAGATACTTTATGTTTTTGTCTTAATGCAGAATGAGAGCCTTCTGAAGTTTGTTATTTCAATTTATTTACTTCAAATATAAATAATAAAGCACAAAATAGCTATATTTATTTCTTCCTGTGCACAGTTCAGTCCTTGGTTGATGAGGAAATATTAAATGGTCTCATTTGGTTGCTGTGGGAATAATTGAATGCCATTAATGGTTAGTAAATCTGGTCTGTGTGCTGTTCTTCAGGGCCTGTTAGAATAGGCTTATTATATACTATTCCAAATCCCCCTTTGTGATTTATTTAGTAAAATGTACTGTATTCTTCCCTACTTCAAGGCCTTGGTATTTTATGAATATCTTTGCCTCTATAATAATCCTTTCTTCTATGCTCTGAGCTGGACTGCTAAGTTTATTGTTATTTCATTTCCACTGACTTTTAAATTGTTAATGTCTGCTAGATTTTATAACTTCCCAGAGAAGAAAAGGAAATTAAACATGAACCATAGTGCACTTGAACAAAATATGTGCTACACTTATAGATTCAGTGAATAAGTACAAACTGAAAAGTCTCTAGATAATAGTGTTCTGTTAAGAGTCTCTGCTTTACTTGTTTCCACATATTCTTGCTGTAGCAAATCAGATTAAAAAAATTGTTTTCAATGTTTATTTACTTTTGAGATAAATAGACAGAGAGACAGAGTTAGAGTGGGTGAGGGGCAGAGAAAGAAGGAGACACAGAATCCGAAGCAGGCTCCAGGCTCTGAGTTGTCAGCACAGAGCCCAATGTGGGACTCGAACTCATGGGTTGCAAGATCATGACCTGAGCCAAAGTCAGATGCTTAACCAACTGAGCCACCCAGGTGCCCCGGCAAATCAGATTTTTTAAAAAGGTATAATTTCTGTTATCACAGGCAATTTTACTTAAATGAATATTGTGTAGTAGAAAAGTGACTATTTGCATAGAGACTGTAACAGTTGGCCGTGTAAATAACAGGCTGACAACTGTCTGCAAATGAATGACCCTAAAGCAGTAGACTTACTTATGGAGGTGAACTTATTGGCTTCTATTGTGGGAATTCAATTATTGAATGTATGTAAATGTCCCTTAGACCTCTGTTACATTTCTTCCTCTGTGAAATAGACTTCATGAGAGTTTATTACCTGAATTTCCAACACTAGAACTGAAATGAGACCATTCCACAAATATGATAGAGTCCATGGAACTTCTTAAATAGGAATGTCCACCTACAGATACACTCAACTTTTTAAATACAATTTTAGGGAATTTGTAAAACTCTGAGATTAAGAATAACCGAGGAAAAGAAAGACACATAAAGATCAGGTTGAGGTAGAGAGTGGAAGATATCACTGGTGAGATAAAAGAAAACAAGGAAAGAAAATGAAATAACAAATAAGCATAATGTATAGACTGTGTTCTTCAGATTTTTAGCTTCTGGCTATGTTTGCCTTACAGATAGATAACTTCTCTGGGACTTCTAACAAATGACTTACCTCTTAAAGATCAGTGGCAAAAGATGAAAAAACTGAAGGGAAATTGGTAGTATGTGCCAAGATAATGTCAGTATACAAATGTAGCTGTCACACTTTAAAGTTTTATCTTTAAGAAATAAAAAAGTGTAGGTGAAAATATATGTGTATACAAATGTATTTCAGTGTTACAATGGCAAAAATGCAAGCACTCTGAATTCAACAACAAAACATAGATCAAATAAATATGGAATGTTTTGCCAATACACTACTGGGCAATCATGAAGAATAACGTTGTAGATCAGTGCCTTTCAGATTTAATGCACATTGAAACAGTGGTGTTCCAGTAAGTGTTCAGCAACTGGCTTTGTGAAAAAAAAAAGTTTTGTAAAGTGTTTGATGATTTCTATGTTATAAATATTCCTGCATACCTGATTCGATGCTACCAAAGTGATGCCACTGAAAGTAGTTTGGGAAGAGATGCACACAACAGGCTGTTTCAAAATGCAAGCCACCTCTAGCACGCTACTGAATTATCAATCAGTTGTTCTCATTTAAGTGCAGATTCTGATTCAGTAGGTCTGGGATAAAGCCTGAGATTTTTCATATTTAAAAAGCTCTTAGGTCATGTAGTAGCTACTACTCTGGGGACGATTGGAGCAGTGAGGTTGTAGAATAATGCCTGTTGACAAAAGAAAAAAAAAGTCTCCAATACATTCCTATGTAAAAATAAAACCAGAGATAAATTTGTGTAGATTGTTGTATTATATTCCCAAGATACATATAGTATGGACACATTGTATCATAATATACATTCACGTATGTACATATAATGTTTATATGGCCAGTAAGTTGGTACAAGCATAACTTGTAGGAATGGAATCAAAAAGATATTTTATTTGTTTTCTCCTGTGGATCCTTTAAAATTAATTTAATGAAGAAAGTTTTCCCCATCCCCTAATGTAAACTTAAAAGAATAAACTGTCTAAAATATAAAGCACAGTATTCATTTAGAAAATAGGATATGAAGTTTTAATATTCAAAACTTCAAACTTTATTTAAAGTTAAATCTTCTCCCCTCTTTCAGGTTGGACAGTTTTCAGGTGGATTACCTGCTTCTGGGAAGGGTATATGGATGGCTTCTCTTCCTCCTTTTCTTGATCTGCAGATTGCCCAACCTTGACTTCATGCCCTTCCATGGGAGAAAAGAAAGAAAGGGGGATAAGAAAGTTCTCACTGGAACTCCTAGTGCTGTAAGCAGACCATGCCTCTCTGGACTGGCAAATGTCTGGTATATGACTCCTCTCATAGAACACATTGGTGGATTCTTCAGATTCTCATATCTGGGGACCTCATATCACCTGCTTCACATGTGATTTACTATTCTGTGTGATCTGTGAAGCTCTCTGCAACTCCTAGGTATCCTGAGTCTATGCTCTTGCTGGGATCTCTATACCCAAGATAATCCCAGGAGTTTTTCACATGGGAAATTTTCACTTATCTTTAGACTTGAGCAGCTCAGAAACTTCAGGCCATGTCCCAGCAGCAGTTGTTCACTTGGCTTCATCATCAGAGTTGGCTGTTGTACCCTCTAGATTTCTGCAGGGGAATGTCCAGCTCCAGACCATCACACTCCCATTTCAGAGTCACATGTTAAACTCTGTTGGTAGTTCTATTGAAGCCTGTACTCCTCCTTCATCGTTAAGCTTTAGGTATGGGGGCAGGCATTCCCAATGCTTCTCTCTTGGGTGTCACCTAGAGACCCAGAATTTCAATAAGTCTCTTCATATCCTGTCTTGAAATCTTTCTCCAGTTAGGGTTTCCTTCTGCATCCCTAATGTGGCTGTAAGTTCTATGAGTCTTGAAAGAATTTTACCCCTTCCACTTTTTGTTTAAATTGATAAATTATACATTTGAGTAGAGACCTTGTCTCTGATATGAAAGATCAATCATGGTTTGGTCTTGATTGAAATTATATCACAAAAATAGAAGGATATACCTCAAAAATACTAATATTGGTTGTGGGGAGGTTATGGGTGTTTTTGCTGTCTTTTAAAAGTTTGTTTGTTTGTTTGTTTGTTTATTGAAAAAGAGATGGAGAGAGCATGACCAGGGGAGGGGAAGAGAGAGAAGGAGAGAGAGGATCCCAAGCAGGCTCCACACTGTCAGTGCAGAGTCTGATGCAGGCTTCAGTCTCACGAACCATGAGATCGTGTCCCTGGGTGTTTTTCTTGTATTTATTTTCCCATTTTTCTGTGATTATGGTACTTTTATCACTTAAAACATATTATTAAAGGCACATATTTCTACATTTTTGACTTTTATTGACAATGAATCAGTTGTTCTTATAATTAGCGCTGTTTTTATTTCTTGTTCACCCTCTTGAGTCCTGAGCTAAGTTTTTGTCACAGGTAGGAAATTATGTATAAATGTTATGTTTTCAAAGAACCCATGTAATATGTGAAAGGGATAGTGGAAGCTTAGAATTTTATAGTTTTTATATTTTATATTTCTTGTTGGAAGCAATTATTGCCTGATTTGCTGAAAGTTCTAAAAGCTCTATGTAACCTTTGTTTGTCTCTGTTACCTTTTCCTTTTTGTTTACTACCTTCTTCCATTTATAAAAAATGCAAAACAAGTTATACTTTTCCTCTTAGTTATTAGCACAATGTCAAATTTCCACATGGTTAGGGGAGATGATGGGGAATAGGGCCAGATATAAGGTATAGCTATGTACAGAATGAATGAATGAATGAATGAATGATGACATCTTAGTGGACAAGTAGACCATAGCTCAGTAATCCAGAAGCAGGTGATACTTGGAAATATACTCAAGGAGACATTTGGTGTCAAAACTCATTTGGTACCATGAATTTTAATCCTGAGGCTAGAGGTCAGGATCAGAACTCTAGTCCATAGGTAGGACCTTTGAAAGAATATAATATACATGGCCCTGTTTTGGGAGATATTGTTCTGGGTATTTTATGAAATAAAGGATTCCAGTTCATGTAATAATAGAACTTTGAATAAGTCAATTCTTTTCAGTATTTAATATCTGTGAAAAGACTGGTATGAGGCAGTTATGAGAACATAAAAAAGAACAATAGAATATTCTAACTATTTGACTGCAAATACAAGGTCAGGGCTGGGCCAGCAGTGAGGGTGATGGATGCTGAATATTAAGTGTTGGGTTGGTATTTCTTACTTTCCACCTGGTATAAGTTGGAATTAGTTTTAGAATTTCCTGATTGGGGCAAGGATGGTGGTGAGAGTTTGAGCTTGCAGGAAGGAGGAGGTGTGAAGATGCTGGTACTGAAAATCACTTAGGTTTGTGTTTCTCAGTATAATCATGAAATACCTGCATTTAAATCATTTTGAAGGCTTGTTAAAAATGTAGACTATCAGACTGTGAACTAAGTGCCTGTGTATATGCCGGAGAATCTGCATGGCTGCAAAACATCTCAAGTGGGATTCTGATGCACCTTGAAGTCCAAGAACCACTAAAACAGGATGTGGCATCACCCAATATGAACCGTTGGCTTGGAATGTCTTTTGCCTTTGTGTCTGCTGATACTCTCAGCCTTCAATAATCACTTCAAATATTATTTCTTTTATTAAGCTGTTCTCAATTTTCCTAGATGAAATAAATCACATGGTCTTTGATGCTTTCATAGCATTTTCCTTTATTGTGTTTTGGGTAGTGAAATACCCTTAAAGCCTAGTTTCTTCTATCTATGGGTCTACCTCTCTTTGGGGAAGGCAGTGCACACAGTGGTGAAGACCCAGTCAGCCTGGATTAAGACTCACCTCCACCTCTCCTCAGCTGTGTAACTTTAGCCAATTGCTTATAGTTTAAAAAATGCTTCATCTTCCTTATCTATAAAACAGAGGTAGTTGTGAGAATTAAAGAAGTTAATGTAAGTAAAACACTAATACTGTGTGGCATACCCTTTATGCTTGAGAAATCTTTGGTACTGTTATTTGCTGGGGGAAGATTGCATGTTGCATTAATCTCTGTCAAGGACCCAGGGCAGAAGTAGGCACTCAAGGAAATTGTTGAAATTGAATTGAATTCATCTTCCAAGGCAGTTATAAGGTTAGACAGGGCAGTATTCAGGTGGGGAAAACTCACTTGGCTCCTGGAAGAAATATGTGTAGGCATGCAATGTAATATTTATGAATTTTGAGTTTGAGAGTGTGAAGGGATCTAATTAAAGATTACATAAAGAGGATGCAGAGTGAGAGAATTTACAGAGATTTCAAAACAAGTCTGAAGTCTATTCAATATGCCTGTAGTGTGTGTCTTGTCGAATGCAACTGCTGTGTGATAAATGATCCATGCCCTTTCTTATTTTTTAAAACCAGAATGGTTATTTAGAACTGCACCACATAAGTGAATTCAGAATTATCAGGCAATGCCCCATTTCCCATTTGGCTTTTAGGATTCTCATGCGTGAGACTTCATTCAAGTAACAGATGTTTACTGAACAGTAATAAAAATACCAAAAAAAGTAAATAATCTGTAAGATATTTGGGCTATGGCTGATTATCAGATCTTTGAGTGTATGAATACCAAGGAAAACTTTTCCATTTTTTTCTTTTTATTTATTTATTTACTTCTGCCTTATCCCACAAAGGATTTATGGTCACTATATAAATATTTTGATAAAAGGCTGCCTTTTCCAAGCTCTTATAATCAAGCCTCAAAAAATATTTTTAGATGTGAATCCACATATATTTTTTATAACTCAGTTACTCAGAACTTAGAATGCAAAATTCTTTAAGGTTATATTTATTGTGCCTTATCAAAATCTCAAAATGAAATAAATCTAATGTAATTATACATGTATAATTATATATTATATTTGAATACATTTTTGTTTTATTTTTTGAACATATTTTTAAATTAACAAACAAGGCTATTATTTTCAACAATAATAATACATAAAATTTTTTGATCAAGAATTTTTGAGTTGTCAGTTTCAGGGGATTATGGATAATTCTGACTTGTTGGTAGATGATTTAGCTCACAGAGATTATTCATTTCAAAATTTATAAAATATTTTTATATTCTGTAAAATATTCTCTTTGTGTCATGCATAATACACATTGTTTGACAAACATTGTGAGTAAAGGCACCTGAATTATTACATTAAAATATTAAATTTTTAGACTTCAGGACACAAATCTATTCAAATGTGCTAACGAAATTATATTAAAGTTTTAGCCTGTGCTGCGATATGCAGGTGCATGTGGCTCTGTTTTATAGCAGATGCTCTACCTTCTCAAAATAGTTCTGTTTTCCAACAATAATCCCCAAAGATAATAGGTCCTCTCCAGAGAGATCTCCAAACCATTTCTCAACATAAAGTACCAGTATTCTCATTTCTGGTTTCCAGTCATGATGGAGTAACAGGGACCAGATTTACTCTTTTGTTTCTAACAAATTTAAAAATGGGCAATTTTCACATTGGACAATGAGCAGCAAAACACTAATCTCTGAGGGAAAGTAAACAATTAGAAAAGCCTTTGATTCCCCATATTACAGGTTACCAAGCAGGAAAGGTAAACCCAAACAGAAGCTGAAGATGTCTTTGAGTTGAGACAACAGAGTTGAGAGATTGCAGGCTTTCAAGGTAGATAGAATTCATGTGATAGAGTATCACAGAAGAGAGAGTTCCACAGAGATATATCCTAGACATCTTCAGAAGATTTATTCTCCATGTGTTCAGCTGAGTATCAAGTATTGTATACACGTGAGGTAATTACCCAACACTAGAAAAGAACCACTGGATAGGAGCTAGGAAAACAATCCCTAGAGGTCACAGAGGGTTGCGATAGTGTGTGTTCCCACCAGCCAAAAATACATAGGTATCAATGAGAGTACTCAGAAGGGTAACACCTTAGTAGTAGGGCAAAATTAGCCCTGGACCAAAGGCCATACTGTTTTAATAAAGCCTAAAATTGAATCCCAAAGGGATAACATTTTTTAAAAACTCGTATTTTCATAGAATAAAACTCAAAAATATTTAGAGTATCTAGTAACCAACAAGATAAAATTCATATCTGGCTTGCAAAGAAGCAGAAGAGTATGACCCTTTTGGAAGAGAAACATTATTAAATAGAAACAGATCCAGAAATGATTCACATGATAAAATTAATTGACAAGAATTTTAAAAACCATATTACAATTCTGTTTTATACATTTATGAAGATAAAGGAAAGCATGAACATGTGACGTAAACAAAAACAATATGTAAAAAAGACCCCAATAAAACTTCTAAGACATAAAAACACATGGTTTGAAATATATACCTTGAATGGGATTGACAGGAGATTAGACACTTTAGAAGAAAAGATCAATGAATGTGAAGACATCGTAACAGAAACTATTCAATATAGAGAGGAAAAAAGACTGAAAAAAATGGAAAAAACATCAGTGAGCTGCAGAACAATTTAAATTGGACTAATATATGGGAAATTAAAACTCCCAAAACAGAGGAGAGAGAGGACAAGACAAAAAATATTTGTAGAAATAATGACTGGAAATTTTATCATATTTGATAAAAACTATAAGCATACAAATCCTAGAAGTTCAACAAACTCCAAGCACAAGAAGCATAAAGAAAATTACCCCAGACACATTATAATTATAATGCTTAAAAGCAGTGATAAAGTTAAAATTTAAAAAGTAGCCAGAGGAAAACACATTATGTACAGAGATATGAAGTAAAGAATGACAGGGACTGTCAGAAATAACATAAAGTAGAAGATAGTGGAGTGACTTCTTTAACGTATTGAAAGAAAAAAGACCCCTATCAACATAGATTGATATACACAGTAAAAATATCTTTTGAAAGCAAAGGCAAAATAGACATCTTCAGATATATAAAAATTGAAAGAATTTAACTCAGAATTACATTTTAAGAAATGCATCAGATTTGCACTATAAGAAATGTAAAAATGTGCTTCACAGGTAGAAGGAAAAAGGCACCAGAGAGAGCTCTGAATTTACACAAAAAATGAAGAGTATTTGAAATGGTAAATATGTGTATATAAAAAAGATGCAAAGGAAACTATCAAACACTGCTTCTGGCAATATAAAATGATATAATAACTTTGGCATACAGTTTGAAGGTTGTTTTTACAAGTTACATTTCACTTACTGTTTGGACCAGGCATTCTTTTCCTAGATATTCATCCAAGAGAAAATAAAACACAGTAAGACTTTTATATATCTCACAGTTCATGTGTTTGAGTCACACATCGGGCTCTGTGATGACAGTGTAGAGCCAACTGGGGATTCTCTCTCTCTCTCTTTGCCCTTCCTCTGCTAGCACTCTCTCTCTCTCTAAATGAATAACATTAAAAAAGACTTTTATATAAATGATTATAGCATTTTTATTAAAAATGACTGAAACCTGGAAACAGTTCACATATCAACAGGTGAGGGGATAAACAAATTATGATGTATCCATGTAATGGGTTTCAATAGTAGTAAAATATAAATATCAAATAAAACTACAATAATAAGAAGGAATGAATTCTTGATAAATACAACACAATAGATAAATCTCAAAATTCTTTTTTTTTCTATCTTAGGCTAAGTAGAGTAGATGATTTATGCTTCTATTTATACAAAATTCTATAAAATGCAAACTAATCTATATAGGCATACCTTAGAGATATTCCAGGTTCAGTTCTGGACTACCACAATAAAGCCAGTATTGCAATACAGTGAGTCAAATTATTTTCTGGTTTCCTAATGCATCAAAAAGTTATGTTTATACCATACTGTATTCTACTGAATGTGTAATAGCATATGTCTAAAAAAACAACATACATAAGTTAAAAAGACTTTATTGCTAAAATATGCTAACCATAAAACCATAATCTGAGCTTTGATGGAGATGTACAGTAAGATTAATGTTGTTTTTGCACCTGCTAACACAACATCCATTCTGCAACCCATGGATCAAGGAGTCATTTTGACTGTTAAGTCTTATTATATTTAAGAAACACATTTGGTAGGGCTATAACTGCCATAGATAGTGATTTCTCTGCTGGATTTGGGCAAAGTAAAATGAACACCTCGTGAAAAGGATTCATCATCCCAGATGTCCACTAAAAACATTCATGGTTTTTGGGAACAGGTCAAAATATCAACAT
This sequence comes from Crocuta crocuta, assembly GCF_008692635.1. Lineage (NCBI taxonomy): Eukaryota > Metazoa > Chordata > Mammalia > Carnivora > Hyaenidae > Crocuta > Crocuta crocuta. The sequence goes on from NW_027528804.1 coordinate 3,222,391, forward strand.
TAACAGGAATTTGGAAGGAGTTGATTTTAATTCTTATGGATGACTTTCGAGGGGTTCAAGACTTCAATAGAAGAAACTGCAAATACGGTGGAAAAAGCAAGAAAACTGGAATTAGAAGTGGAGCCTGAAGGAGTGACTGAATTGCTGCAATCTCATGATAAAATTTGAACAGATGAAGAATTGCTTCTAATGGGTGAGCAGAGAAAGTAGTTTCTTGAGATGGAGTCCATTGGTGGATTTTTGTGAAGATATTGAAATAACAACAAAGGATTTGGAATACTGCATAAACTTAGTTGATAAAGCAGTGACAGGTTTTGTGAGGATCAACTCTAAAAGAAGTTGTGTTGTAGGTAAAATGCTATTAAACAGCATTGCATGCTACACACAAATCATTCATGAAAGGAAGAGTCAATTAATATGGAAAATTTCATTCCCCCCCTCCCTCCCTCCTTCCCTTCCTTCTTTCTTTTTCATACTACATTACCAATTTAGATTAAGGGGATAATATACGTGGATACTCTTCTAGGTACTGAGGATAAAGTGAGTAAGTTAAGGTCTTTAATCTCATTGAACTTACAGTGAAGGACAATAAAGAATTAATAAGAAAATAAATGTCTTACAGAAAGTCATTTTCTGGTAAGGATAAGGATAAATTCTAGAAAGAAAAATGAAAGCAAAATAAAGGAATAAAGGTGATGGGACAGAGCAGTGTTGATATATGACAGGAATAATGAGTAAATGACTTTCCTTTACTGATCTTTGAGTAGAGCCCCCATAAGGGAGTGAGCTGGGCCAAAGAGTATTTCAGACATAGACTAGTAAGTACAGAGGTACTGAGGGTAGAGTTTTATTGGTGTATTCAAAGAACAGCACTAGGGCCATTGTGACTTAAGTAGAGAGAACAAATTGTAAAGTGGCTGGAAAGAAGTTTGGAGACATTATAAAGGTCAGATATAGGGAATGTTAAGTATTTGGATTTGGCTCCAGTTCCTACTGGAAGCCATCAGGGTGTTCTGAGTAGGAGAATGGCCTGCTATGAGTTACATTTTCATTTAATCTTTTGTAACAAACAAGACATATGGCTGCAAAAGTAGAAGCAGCCAGATTATTTTGGAATGAAGTAATTTTAGACAAGAGATAATGGTGGATTGCACTATAAGTCATGGATATGGTGATAATTGGTGAGTTTTTGAATGGATTTTGATGGTAGAATCTCAAGTCTTGATCATGGATTGTATATGAGGAAGCAGTATTAAAAGTGGCTTCTTGTTTTTCTTCAGCTACTTGTGAATTGTATCATTTATAGAGATGGGAAGATTGGAGGAGAAGCAGGATTTTAAAAAAAATCAGCTCTGTTTGGGAGCTGTTAAGTTTTTTATGTGTATTAGCCATTAAAGTAGACAGTTGGATATGTGAATCTGGAGCCTAAGGGAGGTAAAGTATCTGAAGATATAAATTTGGGAGTTATAGTGTATAGATACTATTTAAAGTGATAACACTTGATAACACTATCATAAGGATCTCATCAGGAAAACAGAAACTAGGTATTTCAACAGATGAGATATAATTTAGGCAACTAATTATACAAGTACTGGGGGCTGAACTAGCAAAAATGGAAACATAAAGATAACCTAGAGTAGATCAGTGAAGAAAGCAGTTGATAACCCAAAGCACTGGAAAACAAAAGGGGAGAGGTAGAGGCTTTGATGAGAAATCCCTCAAATGTGATGCTCAAACTACTCAGTAGTAGACTGCTAAATGGACACAGTGAAGCTAGTCAAGGGAGTCCTGAAAAAAAAATCAGACACTCCAACATTTTGAGGTTGGGAAGAGGAGGTAAATCTGCAAGATAATTGAAGAAGCCTCTGAGGTATGAGGAAACTAGGAGAGGGTACAATCCTGGAAGTTAAGTGAAAAAAGTTTCAAAAAGGAAAGAGTAACTAACCAAGTTGAATGCTCTTTCTAGGGTAAGTAAGGTGAAGACTGAAAGTTGCTATTGGATTTGGTGAGATGGGAGTTTGTTGATTACCTTGACAAGAGTGGATGCCCTGAGGTTATGGAAATAAAGTCTGGAGTGAGTTCAGGTAGGAATAGGAAGGAAGGCAGTGAGTATAGACAGATTTTTTTTTTTTAGTGTTTTTTTTTTAATGTTTTATTTATTTCTGAGAAGAGACAGCATGAGCAGCGGAGGGTCAGAGAGACAGGGAGACACAGAATCTGAAACAGGCTCCAGGCTCTGAGCTAGGTGTCAGCACAGAGCCCTACGTGGGGCTCGAACCCATGAACTGTAAGATCATGACTTGAGCCGAAGTTGTGCGCTTAACTGACTGAGCCACCCAGGCACCCCTAGACAAATTTTTTCAAGGAATTTTGTAACATATTGGAAAAAGGAAATAGAGCAGTAGTGGAAAGGGATATGAGTTTATTTTTTTTCTCTTTACTATCAGATATGACAAATTGATTTGCTGATGGAAAAGATAATAATTGAGAGAGAAAAAAAACTTGGTTGCCAGAGAAAGGGGTAATTCCAAGAGCAAGATCCTTAAGTGAGAGGGGAAAGATACAATATGTAAGTTAAGGAACTGGGCATTAATTTATGTTAAAAATAAGGAAATTAAAGACTATAGATACTGATAATGGAGGATTGGTTGATTTTTTTAGTAGAAAGATGAAAGTCTCATGCTTGTTTCTGTTTCTCAGGGAATTACAATACATCACAATGAGCTAAAAGTTAAGAGGAAAATGGGGTGATAAAGGTTTGGGAAGAGTAAAATGTGTAAAATATTATTTTGAGACAGTCATTTGAGATAGAGTTCACCTGAAGTTAGTGGTCATCAATAGTGGGTAAGGGTAGGCATAGAACTATTCACCCTGGTACAGGTGATAAGCCACGAATTTTATGTAGAAATTCTAAAATAATTTTAGATTTTTATTATTTTAAATACTTTTAAATCTTTTTAAGGATTATTATTATTATTTTATTTTAGAGAGAGAGAGAGGAGCAGGGGAGAGGGGCAGAGGGAGAGAGAGAAAAACTAAGCAGGCTCCACATGAAGCATTGAGCCTAATGTGGTGCTCTGTTCCATGACCCTGGGATCATGATCTGTGCCAAAATCAGGTTGGAAGCTCAACCAACTGAGCCACCCAGGTGCTTCTAAATAATTATGAATCTNTAAATTAAAAATGTAAATACAAATTAAAATATATATTAAAATTTTAAATTAATATTAGTCTGTTATTTATTATCATTATGTGTAGGCAATTGTAAATGATGTCAGTGATAATGTACTCCTCCCAGAAAAAATGTTTTACTAGTCTAAATTTTCATGTAAATGATTGTTATGATTACTCTTGAGTTTTAACAGCCTCGATTTAACACATGAAAATGTGCTGGATTGCTAATGTTCTTATTCTCTAATAAATATTGTATTCTACTGAGTTATTTGGTGAACCACTGTTTAAAAAACTGGCCCCTGAGAGCTAACACAGACTTAACTTCAGTGGTTTCTTTTGTAATTTAAGATGGTTCATAACCATTTGAGCTTACTTCAGGTGAATTTGCGTCTGTACATAATCCCAAGGTTGACATTCGATTTCAAATAAACAGTGATAACTCAGTGATTCTAAAGACAACAGAACCTGAGTTCTTTCAATACTGTCATTTTATGTGAGCACTTGGGGTTTTTAATTATTTAAATATTGCAGCTGTGAAGCTAGTTCAAATTGTGACTTGTTATAGTTTGGTTTTTTTAGTTCTTCCATAAAAAAATGTTCATCATAATTACTATTAACAAAATAATTATTACTGAGTGAAGTTTTGGTGTGTGGAGGAAGAGAGGATGTTAAAATATGACCCATTACTGACACTGTGTCATGTTTACAGCACTGGTGGTCATGAATGTCAGATGACATCAGCAGGCATGTTTGTATGTCTCCTTCCACCCCAGCATATTCAACTGCAGTCTCATGAGCAATCTCCCACCACCCCTGTAGATCCCCTTCCCCAGCATTTAGGGACATTGTCAGTTAATGGCTTTGAGATAGAGGACAACACTGCAAAAGGCAGAGCAGAATATATTTATTCATAAATATGTAAGAACTTTGGGGATTTAAAGAAGGTAGGAGCTAGAGTTCTTTCTATAATAAAGTTGGGAGAAATGAGCAAATAAAGTCCAAGTTACCACTGTTAATTTGATCTTGCTTGTACCCACAGGCTGGTCAAGGTGGAAGAACTTAGGTTACACTTATTTGTACTATGACATCTTTATAAGAAAATAAACAGAGGCAGATATTTGCCCTTTTACCTCTGAGGCATACAAGGGGGTAGATAAAATGCTTAAATATATACAATTAGTAAAATTAATAAGTAAGATTTACCTCAAGGCTTCTTGTTTCCTTTTTAGTGGCTCATATATTAAAATAGGTCAAACTCTATGGTGTGTAGAAACTATGAGATTAACTTTTTTATCGAACTCATTATCAATGATATACATCAAACAATACATCCCCTTCTGCTTTTCACAGCTAGTGACATGTGTAGCATCTAGAGAAAATCTAGAGAGATCAATCAAGATGTTACCAGAATGGGAAAATAATTTGTCATTGGAAACATGGTGTATCTTGCTTCTAGCAAAATTTGTAGCCTCTATTCCAATGTCAATTCAGGGATATTCTTTATAAAGCAATTATTTTGTTCATTTAAGTTGTTATTTTATTTCAAAGTTGATTTACACTTTAAGAAATTATTTACAATAGATATTTTCTTGTGTATGTGCTATATGTGAAGAAAACATTTATAGTGTAAAATCAAGGAATACTTACAAGGAATTATTTAGGAAGTTGTAAATTGCAGTTTAAAAACTCATTTACAGAAAACATACTCTTTTTTATGGCTCTGGGTTGTCAGAAAATTTTAATCTTAGTCTCTTGTATTTCCTGCCTTCTACCTGCAGGTTAGATTCTGAATGATGTGTTGTATCAAGATACTGGGAAATGTGGGATATTATTATTAAATAAATATCTTAGTTTGAAGGTTACAGTTGATATGTCATGGTTTGAATTAGCATGGCCATTCTGATTTTGTGTCTTTTTGCTAATTTAGTGTGATGCTTGGGCATCTTTCTAGAAGGCTGATCATGTTACGATGAGCCTGGATATACAATACTGGCAAAAATTTTCCAGGTCTTTGTTGTGTTTCTCATAGAACTGCTGGAGAGTTTGGGGAGGAACTTTTACCCCTTCCCCTTTACCCCATCCTGGGCCCCCCAGTCCCTGAAACTCTATTGTCTTATTTGGTGTTGGGTTGGGTATAGGGGGTTAGGAGATCTTTTCTCTATGTGTTTCGCTGAAGATATTTTGTTTTGGTGTTTCTTATTGTTTCTGTAACAAATGCCACAACATTAATGTCTGTAAAAATTTTTCAAGTTTATTTATTTATTTTTGAGAGAGAACACAAGCAGGGGAGGGACGGAGAGAGAGAAGAGACACAGAATCCAAAGTGGGCTCCAGACTCTGGGCTGTCAGCACAGAACCTTTTGCAGGGCTTGAACTCATGAACTGTGAGATCATGACTTAAGTCACAGTCGGACACTCAATGGACTCAGCCACCCAGGCACGCCAACATTAATGTTATTAAAACAACACAAATGTATTATTTACAGTTCTGGGCTAAAATCAAGGTGTTGGCAGGTCTGTGTTCATTCTCGGACCTCTTGAGGAAAATTCCTCCACTTGCCTTTTTCGGCTTCTAGATGCTGCTTTTAGTCATGTCCCCTAGCCAGCCATCACATTATTTTAACTCTACTGTTCTTACATCTCTTTTTCTGACTCTTAGCCTCCTATATCCTTCTTTCATTTATAAGCACCCTCGTGATTACCTTGGTCTCACCTGGATAATCCAGAGCAATCTTCCTGTCTCAAGATCCTTATATGTAATAACATTTGCAAAGTCACTTTTGCCAGGTAAGGGAACATATTCACAGGTTCTGGTGACTAGGACATAGACATATTTGGGTGGCCATTATTCTGCCTATGATACAACTAATAATTTCTGATCTACTGGGGCTTAGGCTTTTTGGAAACCAAAAGACAGAGAGAAAAATCAGAGTTTCTTTGTTTTTTTGATGTTTATCATTCTGTTTGAATCTAATTCTTGCTTGTATGAGAGGAAAGCAAAATACTGAGAAGAAAAACCCAAGAATAACAAGTCAATAAGGAAAAAATTATTTTATTTTACTTTCTCATTCCTTTAATTTCAATTTTTGATTTTAATTCTAGTTAGTTGACCTATATGGTAAAATTGGTTTCACGTGTAGAATTTAGTGATTCATCACTTACATATAACACCCAGAACTCATCACAACAGTGCCCTCCTTTGGAAAAAAAACACTGTAATCACACAAGACATGCATATTAAAATAAACTTCATTAGCTAAATAGAAATGTTTAGTGGAAGCATAAGTATTTATTATCAAGTATCCTGTTATTTTCCAAAAGGGCACATTTACTATTCTTTTTCTTTACTGAAGACAATACTGAAGATGAGCCTTATACAAATTAATATACATTAAATGAGGGGAATGAAGTGAGGTCCTCTGATTTCCTTTCCCAAATGTCACATGAGTTACTTTGTACTCCTCGGTGAAGGGGAAGTACTCAGTCTCGATTGGGGTTTCATTGTCCTGCTGTAAAGACCTGTTGAAATGCCTGGAGTGGAACATGCACCACTAAAAGAGAGAGAATGTGGGGTTTGTGGTCTGGCATATCCTGACCCCAGTCCATCTCCTGGCACCTGACCGTGTTGCCTCCCTCAGCCAACATGTATTGTAGGCAGAACTGAGTCAAGTTCCTAAAGCTGTCAACCTTCCTCTCCTCCAGGCTAGGTGGTCATGTTCTGTTTTCCACTGGTACAGTTATTTGGCTGCCATCTTTGTTCCCTTCACTGGCCTGGAGGACATGATAACACACATAGAACCCCTTACTAAATTCACTTAGCAATCCTTAAATGATAGCCAACAAAGCCTGTCCTTACTGAATACTGAAATGTCTCTGAGAAAAGCTGTCTTCTGAAGTAGAATGGCCTTAGACATTATTACTGACTTGAAAAGAGGAACCTATGCTATTATCCAAACAGAATATGTGTTCATACCTAATGAGTCTGGTAATGTATGTCTTTATTAAATCACACAAGAACACAAATGAATGCCTTGAATGACCGATTCAACCCCAGCCCAGGGGACTTAAATTAATGGTTAGAATCATGAGGCTCCTGGTGGAAAAAGTTTTTGGTATTTTGGGAATCATTACCTTGATTTGTGTTTTCTCTTGCATGTGCCCCTATTGTTGCTATCTGCTTGCATGTGCTATCTGCTTGCATGTGCGCCTGTTGTTGTATCTGCTTCCAGTACAGCCAGGTAGCTGCCAAATGAGCTATCTCCATCCCAGTGAAACTCTTTGCTGATCACTCAGGCATACTGCAGAAGAAGGGGACAGGCAAGATTTTAAGAGCCAGCAGGAGGGGCGTAGTGTTGGAAGAAGTTATTGAGAGGACATGACTGCCAGTTGACCTGCACGGTGGACCTGGGCAATTTGAGGCTTCTCAACCCCTCCTCTGTCCTTGGAATGTGTGTCTGCCCACCATTCCCATGCTAGAGGCTCTTTTAAAGATACAGCCTTGAGAGGGTAATATTTTCTTGGGCCCATCTGGACTGAATGCAGGACTGAACCCAGTTAAGGCCCTTTACATAAACTTTTAAGATTCTCGTGGGCGGATGTGGAGACTTACTGGTTCATGTCTTGTGGATGCCCACGACAAGTCTTTTCTGTCAGTTTATTAAAGCTGCCATCTACCAGTGCGGAGTGGCCTACCTCTTTCTTCAATCTCTCCTTGCCCTTTATGTATGGGGGCCATTTTGCAAACCAACATCGGCATTTCCGTGATGGTTAGTGATGTTCAGTCCCTTTTTGTCTACCTGTTGGCCATCTGTATGTCTTTATTCTTTTCTTTTTTTTCTTTAGAAAAATGTTTAATTATATCTTCTGCCAGTTTTGAATTTATTTTTTATTTTATTTTTTTTTGTTTTTGCTATTAAGTTGCATGAGTTCTTTATATGTTTTGGATATTAAACTCTTATTAGGCATATGATTTGCAAATACTTTCTCCTATTCAGTAGGTTGGCTTTTCATTCTGTTTATGCTTTCTTTGCTGTGCAGAAGCTTTTTAGTTTGATGTCATCCTGCTTGTCTTTTTAACTTTGTTTCCTTTGCTTTTGGAGTCAGAGTCAAAAAGGTCATCACCAAGGCTAATGGTCAAGGAGCTTACCACCTGTTTTCTTTTAGGAATTTTATAGTTTTAAATATTACATTCAAGTCTTTCACTCATTGTGAAGTTATAAGAAAGTTTCATTCTTTTGCATATTTCCAACATCATTTATTGAAGAAACTATTCTTCCCCATTGCATATTCTTGGACCCTTTGTCGTAGATTAATTGGCCATTCAAGCAGGGGTTTATTTCTGGGCTCTCTATTCTGTTCCATTGATCTATGTGTCTGTTTTTATGCTAATCCCATACTGTTTTGGTTATGATAGCTTTGTGACATAATTTGAAACCAGGGACCATGATGCCTCCAACTTTGTTCTTCTTTCTCAAGATTTCTTTGGCAATCAGGGGTCTTTGGTAATTCCATACAGATTTTAAGATTGTACCAGGTCTGTGAAAAAATGCCATTGAAATTTTGACAGGGATTGCACTGAATCCGTAGATTGGGTAGTATGCACATTTTAACAGAATTAATTCCTCTAATCCATGAGCATGGAATATCTTCTCATTTATCTGTATCTTCAGATGTCGTATGGTTTTCAGTAAAAATTAACATAGCTACCCCTCCTTTATTTTGATTAGTTTTAGCATGGTATATTTTTCTCCCTACATTTACTTTAAATATATACATGTCTTTATATTTAAAGTGGGTTTTTGTGGACAACCTAGAGTTTTTTGGTCCACTCTGAAAATCTCACTTTTAATTGGTTCTATAGACCATTGATGTACAAAGTGATTATTGATATAGTTGGATTCATATCTACCATGTTTATTCCTGTTTTCTATTTGTTGCTCCTGTTCTTTGCACTAATTTTTGTCTTCCAGTCTTTTTCTGTCTTTTGTAGTTTTTTTTTTCTTTTTTTTCTGAGAGAGAGAGAGACAGCGTGAGCAGGGGAGGGTCAGAGAGTGAGGGAAACACAGAATCTGAACAGCCTCCAGGCTCTGAGCTAGCTGTCACCACAGAGCCCAAAGAGGGGCTCGAACCCATGAACCATGAGATCATGACCTGAGCCAAAGTCGAATGCTTAACCGACTGAGCCAACCAGTTGCCCCTGTCTTTTGTGGTTTTAACTGAGCATTTTATATGATTTCATTTTCTTTCTTTTCTTAGCATATTAGTTATTATTATTTTTTTATTTTGTTTTATTGGTTACCCTAAGGTTTGCAATATATATTGCAGTAATTCCATGTCCATTTTCAAATAACACTTCACAGATAGTGTAGTACCTTATAATAATAAAATAGTCCTAATTCCTCCCTCTTATCCCTTGGTTGTATCATTGCTCTCATTCACTAAACTTATGCATAAGTCTAATATATTTGTAAACACACATACCGTAATAAACATAAGCATACACAACCAAATATATTGTTGGTTTGAAAGAACTGTTACCTGTTAGATCTACTAAAATAAGAAAAATAGAAGTTTTTATTTTGCTTTCACTTATTTCTTCTTTGATACTTTTCCTTTCTTTATGGACAAAGGAGCTTCTGACCTATATTATTTTCCTTCTCTCTAAAGAACCTTTAACATTTCTTCGAAGGCAGGTCTACTGGCACCATATTTCCTCAATATTAGTTTGTCTGAAAAAGTCTTTTATTTCTCTTTCATGTTGAATGATAATCCCATAGGGTACAGAATTCTAGGTGTTTTTTTTCCCCAATCAGCACTTTATATATTTTACTTCACTGTACTTGCTTGTATGGTTTTTGAGGAGAAGTTGGATGTAATTCTTATCTTTGTTCCTCTGTAGGTAAAATGATTTTTTCCTTTGGCTTCTTTCAAGATTTTTTCTTTATCTTTGAGTTTTTATTCTTGGAAAATTGTATCCTATATCTAAATTTTTTGGTGTTTATACTGCCGGTTGTTCGCTGTGCTCCTGGATCTGTGCTTTGGTGCATGAGATTAATTTGGGGGAAATGATCAGTCATTATTGCTTTAAATATTTATTCTGTTCCTTGTTTCCTTTTTAATCCTTCTGGTATTTCCATTATGCACATGCTACATCTTTTATAGTGGTACCCTAGTCCTTGGATATTATGTTCTTTCTTCCCCCAGTCTTTATTTTCTTTGCTTTTCAGTTTTTGAGGATTCTACAGATATATCTTCTAGCTCAGAGACTCTTTCCTCAGCTGTATCCATTATATAAATAAGTCCATCAAAGGCATTCTTCCTTTCTGTTGCATTTTTTAAAAAATCCCTAGCTCTTCTTTTTTTTTTTTTTTTTTTTTAATCTTAGGATTTCCATCTCTTTGCTTACATTGCCTATCTGTGCATGCTCTCTACTTTATCCACTGGAGACCTTAGCATATTAATCATAGTCATTTTAAATTCCAAGTCTGATTACAACATCCCTGCCATGGCTAAATCTAATGCTGGTTTGTGTCTTCAAATTGTGGGGTTTTTTTGTTGTTGTTGTTGTTGTTGTTGTTGTTGTTTTTGCCATTTGATAAGCCTCATGATTTTTTTCTGATAGGAAGACATGATATACTGGGTAAAAGAATCTGCTGTAAATAGACCTTTAGTAATGCAGTGGTGAAATATATGGGTGAGCATTATATAGGGCTATAATTAAGTCTCAATCTTTTATTGAGCCTATGCCTCTGGACTGTAAAACTTGGCAAGAGTTACTCTGTTTTAAGTTTTTTTTTTCTCCACACTTGGGTGGGAGAGGTTGGCTTAAGTGGGCTGGAGTTGGGTATTTCCCTTCCCTCAGGTCAGTTAGGCTTTAATAATACCACAGCAGGTTTGGTTTTTGTTTAGAAATACCCTGTTGTATTTCAAAACAGTGCCTTTTCCCTTGTCCCTGCCAGAAGCCCAGGGGGATTTTTCTCTCATATTTACTGTAGGTCTCTGGCCCAGGTTTTGGAGGTAAATCCCACAAAATTGTGGGATTCCCCTATGGCTGTGTCTTCCTAGAGTTTTCAACTTTTGTCTCCTCTTAGCCTCTAGAAATTCATCAATTACAGTTTAGGTTTTCTTACTCTGGCACTGATTCCCAAAGATTTTGAACTGGTTCCCAAAGTTTCTTCCTTTGAGTCTCTACTCCTATAAGCCATGATGACCTGTGTTTGGCTGCCAGTCTCTCCAGTGTCAGAGGCAGCAGGTTGTCCTGTGTTCTTCTCTCCCTTACAAGTAAAAAAAAGTGTTGGTTTTTCAGTCTGTTCAGCTTTTTTCTTGTTATTAGGGTATAGTAGAGACTTCTAAGTTCCTTACATGTGGAACAAGAAAATGGAAGTCCTTGTTACTGATTTTCATTTCTTTGTGGTCAAAAAGCATACTCTTAAGATTTCAATATTTTTAGATTAATTGAGACTTGTTTCATGGCTTAGCATATGGTTTATCTTGGTGAATTGTCCATGTGCACTTGAAAATAATGTATATTATACATTCTTTGAGTGTTGGGTCTTACAAATATGGTTACTCATATTGGTCAGATCTTCTACATCCCAACTGAGCTTTTTCTTATGGTTCTATTGATTCCTGAGAGAGAATATTAAAAGCTGCAACCATGATTATGGATTTTTATTTTTTCTCTCTTTATTTCAGTCTATTTTTATTTCATGTATTTTCAAATTCTGTTATTAAGTTGCATACACATTTAAGATTGTTTTGTTTTCCTGACGAATTGGTCTTTTTAAGATGTAAAATATTCCTCTTTATCTCTGTTAATACTTCTCTTGAAATCTATCTTTTCAACTATGTTTATCTTTATTTTAGCCTACTTTTGTTTATATATTTTATACACATAATCTGTCACTTTTCATTTCTAATCTGTCTCTTTATATTTCAAGTGCATCTGTTATAGATTTCATACAGTTGGATCTTACTTTTTTAATATGATCTGGCAATGTCTGCCTTTTAATTGGTGTGTATAGTCTGTTAAAATCTAATACAGTTATTTATCTGTTTAGACTTAACCCTGTCAGTTTTCTATTAGTGTTTTATTTTTCTTTGAATCTCATCTACTTTTATATCTCTGTACCTCTTTTCCTGCCTCTTTTGGGTTAATCAAATTTTTTATTTAATTTTGCTGTGTTTTTATTGAATTTTAATCTATAGGTTTTTGCAATTTTTTTGAGGTTGCACTATAGATTACAACTAACACATTTACCTTATCACATCTGTTTGGAATTAAATTTTATACTATGTGTTAAATGTAAAAATCTTGCACCAGTAGAGTTCTGTTTACAACCTATTCTTTGTGATGTCATTTTCATCTAAATTACATCCGTAAATGTTATACATTCCAAGTTCAGTATTATAGTTTTGGCTTTAAACAGGCATATGTATTTTAAAGAGAAAGATATAAACAAAAATTACAGTTTTGTATTTACCATTTCTAGTGGTCTTTATTCATTTCTCTAGATCTAAGTTTCAATCTAGGGTAATTTCTTTTCAGGATGAAGAGTTTCCTTCAACAGTTCTTGTAGTGCAAGTGTGCTGGAAATTCTATGAGTTCCATTTACCTGAAAATGTTTTCACTGTTTTCATGGATATTTTTCCCTGGATGTAGAATTCTGGGTTGACACATTATTTTTTTTCTTCCTTACTTTTAAAATATTGACCCACTGTTTTCTGATCTCCATTGTTTCTTATTAGGAGTCAACCCTCAATGAAATTATTGTTATATATAAATATGCCTAAAATCTGTTGCTATTCTCTGGCCTCTTTCAAAATTTTCTCTTTATCTCCAATTTCCAACAGTCTGATTATGATGAACCAAGGTGTTGATTTCTTTGTATTTATTTTGCTTGAGGTTAGCTTCTCTGTTTTTTTCTGTTTATGTTATGAAATTTGGAAAAATTGGGGCCATTATTTCTTCAAAATTATTTTTTGGTTCCATTCTCTTTCTCCTCTTCTTCTGAAACTTCAATTGCAGATATGTTAGAGAGCTTGATGTCGATTCAGTAGTCAGTGATACTCTGTTCATTTTGTTTTTCTACATCTTTTTTCTATCTGTTTTTAAGATTGGATATTTCTTACTGATCTATCTTTAGGTTCACTGTTCCTTTTCCACACTGTGTTCAATTCTTCCATTAAACCCATCCAATAAAGTTTTCATTTCATGTATTATACATCCCATTGTGGAATTTTCATTTGCTTCTTTCTTAAAATACAAATTTCTTTCCTCTGCTCAAAATGAATATTCATCTATTCTTTAAGTATGACTATATATTTTTTATGTTTTAGAACATATTACTGATAGATGCTTTAATTTTCTTTGTTACTAATTTCTACACCGGGGTCATATTTGTGTCTGTTTCTTTTGACGGTTTCTTCTCTTTGTTAAGCATTATATTTCTCCCTTTTTCTGTATATCTAGTAATACTTGATTGTATACTATGTATTCTCTTTTAAAAGGTATTTATTTTTGTTCTGATGGTGTGTTAAATTTTGACTTACTCTGGGTCTTATAAGGCTTAGTATTTTTATCTTGTTAGGGTGGGAGGGTATATTTTAATTTTTGATTTAGCCTTTTCATGTGAATCTTACTTCAAGGAATACTCTTGATACCTAAGTGGTGACCCTTCTGTAGCCTCAACTGAAGAGCCAGGGCACTTGATATGATCTTTCTACACTGTTGGCTGGTACCTCAAAATCTCCTAGAACTGTAGAACCTTTCATATAATTGTTCAATCTTTAACCATAGAGTAGGAAGTGTCTTTTAGACATGGTGGAGTTGGATACTGGGCACACGTGGGATTTTGGTTGTTTTCTGGGAAAACAGGATTATGATTGTGATAGATTATATGTAGGAGCTTTTGAATAACTCACAAAGTTATATTTTTCCCCACCCCTCAGCTTTATTGAGATATGACTAGCAAATAAAAATTGTATATATCTAAGGTATACAGTGTGACATTTTGATATATGTATACATTGTGAGATGATTACCATAATCAAGCTAATTAATATCAAAATTTTATTTCTTGACTTGGGTCATGGTTACATGAGTATTTGCCCTGTGATAACTTGTTAAACTCTACCTTTATTTTATGTAGGTTCTTTATTGTATCTATATTTTATTTTAAAATTAAAAAGGTTTGCCAAAACAGTAAGAAGAACCTCTAAAATCTAACTAAAGAATAGGCTTTATGTGTACCACTTATTAAAAAAGTGCCTTATGAATATGTTAAACATGTACAAAAAGCCCAACTTCTATATGAATGTAAGAAGCACAAATTAAAACAATGAAATTATATTTTGAATAATCAGATTGAAAAGCAGTTGAAGAAAAATAATATGCTAATGGGCTTCCTGTGAAATACTCATAACATTATATTGGCACAAATGACAAATTTATAAGATATCAAAGAAAAGATATTTATCAATTGACATCTTTAACCTTATAATTTATCTTCCCTGAAGGAAATTATAGGAATATGGACAAAACTTATGTCCAAGTGTGATTATTGAAGTACTATTTATATATAAAATCATCAAAACAACATCATTGTTCAACAACCAGGAAGTAGAGTGATTTAATAAATTAAACCACAATGATGAGGTGATCTTTGAAATCATCAAAATAATTCAAAGACATGGGAGAAATCTTATACAATTCTGTATAAAGTATGCTTCTAATTATGTAAAATTATGTAAAAGAGCTAGTGGTAAATGTGGTTAAATGTTAATAGCAGCTAGCTCTTTTGAGTGGTTATGGATTATGTTAATTTTCTTCTTTACAGTTTACTTTTTTCCTAAATTTTCTAATGTGAGCCAATATTTCTTTAATAATTTCAAATTGAACTATTTGGGGAATTTATAAAGAAGGTTATGGAATAATTTTTGACAAAAATGAAAATATATTAATAAAATGAGACAGTCATGTGAGAGTTTTGTCACATGAGGGAAGGCAGCTAAATTTATTTGGGTTTTAGAAGTTATAAATGTTTTGAGGTTTGAAGGTTTGAAGCAGCAAAGATAAGAATACATGTTTCTGTTATTTTCCCCCCAAACCTGAGTGTTATTGCTGAGTTTCCATCATGAGTTACCTTGAAGAGGTGGTTAGTTTAGTTTAGTTTTGCTTTTGTTTTTTTGTTTTATTGGGGGGTAATTTTTTCTTGTTTCCTCTGAGTCACCCAATTCAAGTTCTGAGTTAGTAAGGTACAAGTACCTTTATTATTTAAAAAATTTAGATGTAATCGCATATAACATTATATTCACTTTAGGTGTATAATATGATCACATCTCATTTGTATATATTGTGAAATGATCAACACAATAAGTCTAGTTAACATCTATCAATATATATAGTTACATATTTTTCTCTTTTTATGAAAACTTTCAAGATGTACTCTCTTAGCAACTTTCAAAAATACAATAACAATATTAACTATAGTCCCTATGCTGTGCATTCTATCCCCATGACTTATTAATTTTATAGCTAGGAGTTTGTCAAGTACATTTATTTAGGACAGAGATACAAGGGTAGAGATGAAACTTTCTTTAATCAACCTTGATTTTAAGTAATTGAATATGAGATATAGTGGGTAATTGATTTATTTCTTCTCTTTATAATTTTGAGTCAGTTGCTCTGAATTTCGGTGAATCTACTTTGTATAATTCAAATATACAAATTAGATAATTTTGGAACCCCTTTCCAGTTCATAACTCTTTTTCTTAGCAGTCATACTCCATATGGATAAGCCCCTGGATACCATTTATTCATTTATCATCCATTTATTGAACAATATAATTGTTAAATGCACATTTATGTCTGACACAATCTAGGGTGTTTGACACAGTGATAAACAAGGTAAGAAAAATTTATGCTTCACGGCACTTACTAGAATTCTCATGGCAAATGGATAAACAAATGGATAAACAATAATTTCAAATAGTGATGAATGCAGTGAAGGCAATAAACAAATATAATGGCAACAAGATTGCCTAAGAGTATTATTTTAAGTCTATCTACTACCATCAGTTGGTCTAGAGATATATACATGGTGCAAGCAGCCATTTGAAATCCCCAAGATTTTTAAATGATAGATAAAACCTAGAATTTGGGAATATGTTTATATTCTAAGAGAGCTGTACTTCCTGAATATACCCCCTTTTCACATTATGACATCATAAATAATAAATATTGGAAGGAGAAGAAATATACAGCAGGTTCTGCATGAAGTCTGTGTAGTTGAAGCAGAAAGTTAATATTGAACAACATGAAACAATGACAGAGGATCCCCTGCACATAGGTGTTGGGAGCCATTCTGAACTCACTAATTCAGAATACTCCTTGTGATGTTAAGGTAAGTTTTCAAGGACTCCCGCCATCAGATGATGACCGATATCTACCCCCACTCAATTGTTTCTGCTTGAGCACTGATCCCTGAAGCACCTTGTTGATTGGTATCGAGAGTGACTTGTCCCCTTATTCTGGCCCTGGTATGATGATTGCACCTTGTGAAGGAACTTACTGTGGGAACTTTTTCTTTTGTGATTATGGGAACAGATATCATGTCTCCGGCAAGTCCTGTTTTCCTTGCTACTTCCCTTGAGCTATAAACAGCACTAATGACACTTACTCATAAAAGATTGACCTTTATGTGTACAATTGTGTTTCTACCGTTGTGTTAGTCCAAGAGGTTCATACAGCTCAACATGTAAATCAACTAACCAAAAGTGTTTCTCATGTCCTAGCTATTCAAGAAATCATAGACAAAAAACTAGACACAAAGGTAAATGCACCCGAAGAGGCTATTCTATGTATTGAAAGTGAGCTAAACTTTTTAAAGGTATGGTTGGCTCTCCGGTGCCATAAGGGATATAACTGGACAAGTGAGTCTGGCCCAGAGACAAAGAGTCTAATTTAGAGAGAAGGAACAGATAAGGGCAGAACATAAGTTACTACATATACCTTTGCTAACTGGTGATGTATAGCAGTCCCTTCCCTAAGGCCTACATTCCACAAACACCTTCCCTTTCACTGGCAGCTGTGATGAGGATGGATAAGAGTATTTAAAACATAAACCCAAATACAAAGGCTTACATATTTAGGGCCCCCGAGGTGTTTACGCATTCAGCATCAAATCAAAAAGTTATTAACCACCTCAAATACATTCTTCCTCTTGGGAGCCAGACAGAATGACCCCTTGCCTCCAACTATATAGATAGTTGTATCTATATACAACTTAACCTATGACTTAATCTTAGCATTATTGACTTAAAAGAAATGTGTATGTTATCCTGTTTATCACTAAGAACACCCTGTTATTTTCTTAGTTGTAAGATTTACTCAACCTCACTATGATTGGGGTAGTTCTGCAAGAATACTTCTGTAAAACCTGTTTCTGTACACTTTCCAAAGCATCTTATCACAAAGAGTTATCCATTGTAAAAATTCTATTTTCTGATGTCATGTTATCATTTGACCTATAAATAAAGACACAAAAACCAACAGAGCAGAGATGTCTGCCTGGTGATCAGAAACAATCTCAGGGCTCTCTCACTCTCTCTTGCTGACACCGTCCATCCTTCAGGGACCCCTGGACTGGCTGGAGCTGGACTCTGGCACATAGGATATCAGCTCTGATACACAGCATTTACCATTTTGGGGGCTGCTTGTGGATGTGGACACAACTGAAACAGCCATCTTTGCTTTGGGAATGGAAGCTGCATGTGGAAGATGACTGAAGAAGCCTAGATTCCTGGCACGTGTAGCCTTCATAATTGCCTTGAGCAGTTTTACTCAAACTTTTACATGACTGAGACATGAGTTTTAATTTTAATTCAGGAAGTGTTTTATTCTGGCCTTTGTTTAAGCAAATAAGCCAAATATTCCCATATCAGATATCTCTTACCTGTTAGTCTTGCTAAGGGCTACTCTCCTGTCAGGTCTCAATTTAAATGCCAATTCCTTAGGAAAGAGTCTCTGATTCCTCATACTAGCAGAGTATTTTTCTCTAGGACACTGTACTAATTTGCAGATCTCATCACACTCCTAAGCTTTTTTCCCCTTGGAATCTGCAAGGTAAATGAGGAGGGACACAGGTGGGGAAGCAATGAGCCCAACCTACAATGAGGAGCTGAGACAAGCTAGACTAGCAGCTTGAAGCAAAGGCTCCAGCCAAACCACATCTGAATTAGCTGACCTGCAGTTCAATACCTGATAATGAGAATGAATGATTTTTGTTTTAAGCTACTGAGTTTTGAGATGGTTTATTGCTAACTTCTGTGTAGTAAGGTATATAGTAAATAGGCATCTTGATTTTCTCATGAAATTTTTAGATGAAGAGAATATGGAATTAAGCCACCAGGTATGCAGTAGCAGTAAGTATTTTTAATACTTGCTGGCTTGTCTATGAGAGATCTTGGATAGATAGTATGGGTGGTTCATTAGTTCAAGGAGATGGTTGGATATCCTACTCATCCATTAGATGAGTTCTCAATCTAATGACAGGAAAATGACTAAGAGTAAATATTGAAGTTTGACCACTACTGACATGCAGATACTTAGGAATCCAAAGGCAAGTCCTGGTGTATTGACTCTGGCCTAAATTTGATTACTGGATACCCATTCTGCAGCATTACAATTTATCCTTTGTTTATATTTTTAGAAGCTTTGGATTATCAACATTTATTGAACACCAGTTATGTATTTGGCACTCTGCAACACATCGGGGCATAGAGAAATTAGTGTCACAGTTGCTTTCTTTGAGGAGTTCCCGAGAGGAGAGAAAAAGATATGTAAACCAATTGTTACAATATGATGTGATCAATAACTACAGTAGAAGAAAGAGAACAGTGAGAACATACGCACAAAAGAGCAGTGGTTTAGGTATCTGGGTGGGAGGTTGGAAAAGACTTCACTTCGCAGGTAGCTTTGGAGTTTGGGTAGTGAGGACGTTCTAGAAAGAGTGAGTACTTTCTCACTCTCACCAAAAGAGAGCTTGGTGAGTGTGGTAGCTGCAGTGGGGTGCTGTAGTAAATTATCAGTTTTGTGGCTACTACTCACTTGGGTGAGAGCTTTAAGGCTCACAGCTGCCACCTAGTGGAGACTGTGTTAGAGGAATAGGATTGGCTCCCTGTCACAGAAGCTCTATCATGTTATTCATGCTCCTGAGATCTCTCTGGAATCAGGCTGAAGCTCATCTCCAGCTGAGAGCACCTCCTAGCTTAGCTTTCCTCTCCTGCCCTACTCTGCTTCCCTTAGCCCCTTCTCCTGACCTCCTTCAGTAAGTTATTATTATAGGAATCTCCTTTTCAGGCTCTGCTTCTAAGGAACTCCATCTCAGACTAGCTGTTCTTTCACTTCACTAAAGATAAAACTGGGATTTTGAGACTGTTATAAAATAACACAGCTTAAAAAAAATAAGACAGTACTCCCCTTTATTGATAGTTTTCTTTCTTTTGGGGTTAATAGTTACTTATGTGATTACTTTCCTAAATGTATTTTAAGCATTCATTTTTTGCAATATGTATAATTCCTATGGGTTGTGAGGATAGAAAAGTTGATTTCTCTTGTGATTTTTATTCCTTGATTTTTGTTGCTGTAAAATCATGCCCAGTAGGAATCTCAAAAAAAGGTCAGCTTTAGCTTGCCAAGCCACTAGGATAGACCGTTTGAAAAACAGGCACTGTTCTGAGGCTGTCTTTATACACTAAATGAACCACA
Organism: Crocuta crocuta; assembly: GCF_008692635.1. Lineage (NCBI taxonomy): Eukaryota > Metazoa > Chordata > Mammalia > Carnivora > Hyaenidae > Crocuta > Crocuta crocuta. The sequence continues at coordinate 3,242,333 of NW_027528804.1, forward strand.
CAATTGAAACACTATTGTAATATAGTTCAAATTCCTACATCCTAAAATGGTTCAAAGTAATAGAATATGTTGTTTTCAAATAAAACTGTTCTACGGTTTGTGATTTCCTTGGGGGAATGTCTGGATTAAAAGCAAAAGCAAAAACAAAAACAAACCTAAAAGCCCAGTCCAAGCCAATGGTTTACTTTCTATGAGATAAAGGCCAAGCCTCTTTGAGAAATTTTTAAGCTGTTTGCCCTGCCCTGGCTTATGCCATCATTTTCAAATTCCATTTTATATAGTTTCATGATTTTGAAGCAATTATTTTTTCACTGTTCATGTATGTTTAAAATTTTAATGTTAGCTAATGGAAAATTAAAAATTGAATTTATGATAAAAATCAGGTTCCACTTTTACCAAAGGTAAATTGAAGATATATCAAAGAATTAAATGTTTAAAAAGAAAATAATTACAAACTCTAGAGGGAATATGAGTGAATACTTATGTCCAGATGAAAACAGATTTGCTAAAGGAAGTAGAAGAAATCACAAAGACGAAAGTTCATAGACTTGACCACAGAGTAGTTAACAATTTCTTAACATAACGAACAGTATAAATGCAATTAAAATGGAAATTCTAAAGTTTGGAATATTTGCAACAAAGGATGATAACATAGAGAGCTCTCAAAACAATAGAAACCCCAACCCCTTGAGGTCTAGCCAAATTGATGGACACCAAATCTACAACTTCTAGACCAAATATGCATGTATCTCTTAAATATATGAAAATCTCCAAAAGTCTAACTTCACTACCAATACAAATTAAGACCATGGGATATTATTTTTTACACATTTAATGAGAAACTATTTTAAAAATAGTGATGAAGTCATAGTGAGAAATTCACTTTTATATATAGCTCATATGGGTATAAACTGATAAAAGCTTTAAAAGTGAAATTTATCACATATTTAGAGAACAAATCCAGAGAAGAAAACAATCAGAAACATTTACGAAAATTTACATCCAAAGATAATTGATTATTAGAGTTATGAATTTCAATAGAATCATCAAAACTGTACCAATATCCAATAATCAGGAAACAGATTATTAAATTATGGTATGAAAAAGATATTAATATTATGTAGACTTCAAAGACTTTTTAAAAATATTTTATTTATTAAAACTTTTTTTTAAGGTTAGTTGTTTTGAGAGAGAGACAGCACGAGTGGGGGAGGAGCAGAGAGAGAGGAAGACAGAATTCGAAGCAGGCTCCAGGCTCTGAGGTGTCAGCACAGAGTCTGAGGCAAAGCTCAAACTTGTGAACCACGAGCTCATGACCTGAGCCAAAGTTGGCCACTTAACTGAGCCACCCAGGCACCCCAGAGATTTTTTAAAATCTTTTAAAAATGCTTCTAAATATCTGGGCACAAAAACCTATCTGAGGTGTAATTTTACTTATGTTGAAAAAAAGGTATGCTCAGTAAAGATCTCAAAAATTTACCACTGATTATTTCTCTGTTGAGGAATTATGGATAATTTTCTTCTTCGAAATATTAAGAAAAACCTGAATGTCATTTCTGATTCTTTCAGTCTGGATTATGTGATGGGTCTTTGGTAATTATTCTGTTTCCTTAGAGTCATTCAGTTCTAGCTGCACACATTTAGAAGCAACTAGAACATGTCTTTAGGAAAGAGGCAGGAGCCTAAAGATAGAATACTCTATAGTGTCTTTTGTTTTTAAAGAGCTTTATTGAGATTCTTGATATCACATAATGAGGTGTTAAAGTGTGCTTGGTAACAAAATTATCTGCATCTCTACATGCTCTGAATTATAGATAGCTGAACCAAGGTAACTCACATGAAGTAATATGTGGATAATAACCTTTGGGATTTTTCCCAGATCATAGTTTCTTCGAAAACTTTCTCAATAAGGTGGATTACGCTCCTTTGGAGGGCCAGGTAAAGAGAGTAATGACCAGGGATATCAGTTGAACAACTGGATTATAACTGATGATTTATTGATAAAATGAAGCTTAGTTGACAGAATGGTGTTGGGCAAGACATTTTTCATGAAGATAACTGCTTTGGGATAAGGATTCAGGGGTGGACTTCAGTTCCGGAAGATAATTGAAATTTCAAGCCAGAGAACCTAGAATTGAAGTTGAGAACTGGGATCACTTCCATGAGACTTTTTTTTCATTGTCTGTCTCTGCCAGTTCTAGTCTCATCACACATATGATTTATCTCTTATTGGACTTTTCTTAGTTCAGTAAGAAATTCAGTACATTCACTACTTACATTCAGTAAGGATTCAGTACATTCTTTCTTTTGTCAAGGACTTCCCATATTCTGTTGATTGTCCCTTTCTGCTTCTTCCTTTATTAATAGAATACTAGAGTTTTATTTAGTATAAAGTATAAAGCATAGCTGCGCAGATAAATACTTTATTTCCCAGAATTCCTTGTAGCTGGTCATGGTCTTATGACTAGACAATTAGGACGTGGGTAGAAGTGATATGTGAAGTTTACGAGTGATGCTCAAAAAGAGTGAGGAGCTTTTCCTCCACTTTTCCTTTCTTTGTTTCTTGCTGGAAACTAGACTTGTGAGCTGGAATAGTCATCTTAGACAATGAGATGGAAGCTGGTTGTTGAATAAGGCTGAGCAGCAAGAGAAAAGAAGACTGAGTTCCTAGTCCTGTGAAGCCAACGGTTCAGACTTCGATTGCTTATGTTTAGATTGTTATGTGACTGAGAAATAAGCTATCACATTAAGATGTTGATATTTTGTTTTTTGTTAGAGTCAAACCTCATCTTCTTCCCCTCTGTGCCTAGCAAGTTGCCTTTTGTCTCTCAGACTTCACCTTACATACCGAAAGAAGGTGTTCCCACTTTGAAACGAGTTTGGTTTCTTCCTAGGATACTGCATTACTTTGCATATCTTATCACATATATATTTTTTGTTCTTTGCTAATTTACAAGTCTGTGAGGGAGGAACTACATCTTTTTTGTTCACTAACATATATTAGTGGTTCAGATTGATCAAGGTGGGGACTAGGACAATGGGGAGAGGAGAGGGCAGAGAGATAGGGTCAGTAGGTTCCAGGTTTAATTTACAAGAAAAGGAAACTGAGTTTGGGAGTCTAGGAGCCGTTGTCACTGGCCATTAGATGTCATTGGCCATCCTGATTGGAAGAAGGTGACCTACTTTACGTCCCTGTGAAACTGGTAGTACTGACCTAGGAACTTGTATAGAAATGAGCCGGAGGTTTTAAGTTTCATCAGCGGGATTAATTGTCTGTAAGCATTCTTAGAGTTCTCATCTATAAAACTGAGATAAAATAAATTCCTCACTGAGTTGTTATAACCTTAAAAGAGATATTCTAAGGGAAACAATTGGCACAATGCCAGTCATATAGTAAATACTCAGTACATTAGTTATTGTTATTCTTTGTTTGGGAAATTAATCTCATTTAATTTACTGGTGGGTGGAAAGCTCCTTAATTAGGAAAGATGTTCTCTGAAGTAACATAGTTAAGATCATAGACTCTGGAGCCGGATGTCCTGGATTTATTTCTCGGCTCTGCCATTTTCTAGTTGTGTGTCTATGGAGAATTACTTCATTCTGTGTTCTATTTCCCCCCTCATTTATAAAATAGAGATAATAATACTGCCTTTCACCTATGGCCAATATGAAGATTAAATATGTTCATACATGTAAACCACATAGAAGACTGCTACTTCTTAATAAGTATTTAATCAATATTAGCTATTATCATTATTAGAAATAATATTTCTGCTTGGATATTTTGACTAAATTGCCTAAATGTGGAAACAGTGACATTTTAAATTTATTTTCTGACCTGGCTAGAGGGATTTACTTTCAAAAACTGTGACAGAATCAAGTGTTACACTCCTGTGATTCTGACTTCTTATGATTCATATTCAGATGGGCATCAAATAATTCATACGGGGCTTAAGACCTATAGGGATGAATCCTTTTTTTAATCCAGTGTAGTTAATGTACACTGTTATATTAGTTTCAGGTATAAAATATAGTGATTCAACAATTCTATACATTACTTAGTGCTCATCATGATAATACTCTTAATCCCCTCGCCTATTTCATCCATCCTCCCACCCACCTCCCCTCTGGTAACCATCAGTTTGTTCATTATAGTTGAGTCTGTTTTTTTGGTTTGTCTCTTTTTTCCTTTGTTTACTTGTTTTACTTCTTAAATTCCACATATGAGTGAGATGCATATGGTATGACTTATTTCACTTAGCATTAAATTCTCTAGCTCCAACCATGTTGTTGTAAATAACAACATTTCATTCTTTCTTGTGGCTGAGTAATATTCCACTGTATATATACACCACATGTTTATCCATTTATCTATCATGGCTACATGGGCTGCTTCCATAGTTTGGCTCTTGTAAACTATGCTGCAATAAACATAGGTATGCATATCTTTTCAAATTAGTGTTTTCATGTTCTTTGGGTAAATAATGAGTAGTGCAATTACTGGATCATATGGTAATTCTGTTTTTAGTTTTTTAAGGAACTTGGATACTGTTTTCCACGGTGGCTGCAGCAGTTTGCATTCCCACCAATATTTGTGAGGGTTTCCTTTCCTCCACATCCTTGTCAACATGTTTCTTGTATTTTGATTGTAGCCATTCTGACAGGTGTGAGGTGACATCTCACTGTGGTTTTGATTTGCATTTCCCTGATGATGAGTGATGTTGAGCATTGGCCATTTGTATGTTTTCTTTGGAGAAAAGTCTTGATGTTTTCTACCTATTTTTTTTAAATTTACATCCAAGTTAATTAGCATATAGTACAGTAATGATTTCAGGAGTAGAATCCAGTGGTTCATCCTCTACATGTAATACCCAGTGCTCATCCCAACAAGTGTCCTCCTTAATGCTCCTTGCCCATTGAACCCATCCCCCCACCCACAACCCCTCCAGTAACCTTCGGTTTGTTCTCTATATTTAAGAGTCTCTTATGTGTTGTCCCCCTCCTTGTTTTTATATTATTTTTGCTTCCCTTCCCTTATGTTTATTATATCTATTTTTAAATTGGATTATTTGGGGGTTTTTTGGTGTTGATTGTATAAGTTCTTTATATATTTCGGATACTACTTATTTATTAGATATGTCATTTGTAAATGTCTTCTCCCATTCAGTAGGTTGTCTTAATTTTTTTAATGTTTATTTAGTTTTGAGAGAGAGTGAGACAGAGACAGAGAGAGATAGAGAGACAGAGCATGAATGGGGAGGAGCAGAGAGAGAGAGGGAGACACAGAATCTGAATCAGTCTCCAGGCTCTGAGCTGTCAGCACAGATCCTGATGCCAGGCTTGAACCCAGGAACTGTGAGATGATGACCTGAGCTGAAGTCATATGCACAGCTGACTGAGTTATCCAGGTGCCCCAGTAAGTTGTTTATTATTTTTATTGATTTTTTTTCTTGTGCCGTGTAGAAGCTTTTTATTTTGATCTAGTTATAATTGTTTATTTTTGCTTTTCTTTACTTTATATACACTTGAATCTTAAAAAGACCTGTAAATACTATGCAAAAAGCTTTACAACGTGTTAATCTTAATTTTAAAATCAATTTTACCCTTTTTGTTATATAAATGGCAAAAAAAAAGGTTTTGGAATTATTCTGCTGAACTTGTTTGAGGGACAGAACTAAGTTCTTCAAATTCCATATCTGAAATTTTAAATTGAAAACTTTTTCAAAGAAGTTAAATGAAAATAATTGAAAAATGGTTACAGTGCATTAATTCATTAATATGTTTATTTGTTCAGGAAATATTTGATGAGGACAATTATATTTTTGGATCTCTACTATTGCAGTGACAACACAACATTAGACTTTTTGCCCTATCAAGTGTGTGTGTAGTGGTAGAGTACATACACAAAATGATAAAACAGTTTTGCAATCCTATGATAGAGACAGTTATAGGATATTATGAAGGTCCTGGTGAGGGTCATCTAAGATAGTCTTGTGAGATGAGAGAGGTAGGGTCTATTAGTCTGGGAATCTGGGGTATGGTAGGGTTCCTCTAATGGTTAAAAAGCTAATCCTAGGAGCCAGCCAGTGGTAGGGAGGGGATACTGGGAAGATCTTGCAGGTAAAATAGACAGCCAACGAGTAATCATGGTGGCTAGAACAGAATGGTTTTCTTGTCTTTCTGTTTGTGTCAGGATTCTTCTCCAGTTTGCTGCAGTTTTCATTTTCCTGTGGCATACATTCCTAAGGACCAATAATCAGCAATGCCTTGATGAATGAATTAAGTTTTTTATTTTGTATCCTAAATCTGATTAGTTATTGGTTTGGTCTTAGTTGGCTCTAAACATGCTGTTGGGTATAAGACCAAGGTCCAGAGACAAAAGGTGACCAAGAAACTAGTGGGCTCACTGACTGGGAAACAGGAATAGGAGTCAGAGAATAGGGCTGGAGAGGAGGAGGTTGGGCCAGGCACCTCTGGGTCCCAAGAGGGGATGGATTGTGTAAGGAAGGGAGGAAGAGTTATAGGTGCATGAAGACTGGGAAAGTGTCATGACTTGGGGAAGTACATGGAGAAAAGTATCTGTATCAATTAGTGCCAAGTCATTTGAGCAATTCTACCTGAAAGCTAGACAAATTAGATTATAAGTAGAGTAGAGCTACATGACAAGAATTAGAGAGAAAGTCAGCTCTGCTGTCTGGTAAATGGCTGGAGGATAGGGCAGGGTTTGTCTCTAGCTCATTTTCCTGGCCTAGCAGAGAGAGAATCACTAGGTACTCAAGGTATCCAAGGAGAATCAGTCAAGAGTTGATCATCTGACTGCCTCCCTGGGCCAGTCATATGGTCTTATGCCCAGAACTTATTAAAGTGTGGGGGGCAAGGAATAGTGATAATTGTTTCCAAACCCTGTTGGGACGTGAGTGAAAGATCTGGCCATACAGTGTAATTGTTACATTTGTTTAGAAAATTACATGGAGTCCTATAGTTATTTGGATTCTCATTTGGGGCAACACAGAAAAGACTAGAATGAGGTAAACAGATAGTAAGATACTCATTGGCAAAGATACTTAAAACATCCAAAGTCAAGTTCTTACCACTGTAATTACCAATTACATTTTATCATTGGCTACCTAGTTATTCTGAAGTAGTATTTAACATTTTGACATATTTTTAAAAGTTCTGGGCAGCAGAACATTGATTGGATACCAGTTTTATATCTGGCACTCTGGTAAATAGTGCACATACAGACATTAATGGCTCAATTGCTTTCTTTTGGAGTTTCCAGTAGGAAAAAAGAGAGACATGTGAGATTATTGGAATATGATGAGATGAGTACTGTAATAGAGCATTGGAGTTGGCTTTTGAAGTATGAATGAGAAGATGCTTGATTTAGATGCAGCAGTGATAGGTCTTTAATATAGAGGATATTCAGGTCTGGATAAATGAATAAACAGAGGCATTTGAACCTTGTGAAGAGATAGTGGAGAATGCATTGTGGCTGAAGTGAGAAGTGCTTGATGAGTAGTGAGGGGGATGGAATTGGAAAGGTATATAATATTGACTTGAAGGTTGTGGAATTTGGCAACAAGGACTTGGTTAATCACATTATTCAAAAAGGAGAATGACAGATCAGATTAATATTTTTGTAAACATCTTCACTAATTAGAAAATTGCTAATGAATGAAATCATTTATAAAAGACACCTGGAAGCAGAGGAGGCATAAATCAACACAAATCTTTCATAAACATTGAAAAATCATCTTAAACCTGTCTCCTGAGGATAGATTTAACAGCATGTGTGTGTGTGTGTGTGTGTGTGTGTGTGTGTGTTAACATCAGCAAGTTGAAGCATTTCACATGTTAATGCTCATTTTTGTCAGGGTGGTTGTTTTGGAAAAATAAGAAGTAGAATATTTCAGACATGCATTTTAAAAGAATTTACAAACAAATAGAGGGAATGACTTGGGAATTACCAATGCCATTTACTTTGATTCAGTAATTCTCAACCTTAGAGGAACATTAGAATTAGGAAGCTTTGGGGGTACCTGGGTGGCTCAGTCAGTTAAGTGTATTGAAGGAAAGGGGGCCTTTGAATCCAGGATTCTCGACGTCCTTATCAGAGAAGCTGTCTTGAGCCCTTCAGCCCAGCCCAACCAAGAGTAGCAGAAGAATCACTCAGCTAATCCTTGAATGAATTCTGTACCCATAAAATTGTATGGGTTGTTGTTCTAAACCACGAAGTGTTGGAGTTATTTTTAATGAATAAATAAATCTTTTGACTACTTGGTTATGCTTTCAAAATGCTTCAGGTGATTCAAATATGTGACAAGTTGGAGAATCAAGGCTCTAATTCTTCTCTAAGATACCTGTGAATTGGGAATTCCCATACTGGACAAAATTACAGTTTTGGTAATAGTTTTATAATTATAGGTCAAAGCTATAGTATTTAATAAATCTGGTATAAGACATATAGATAAAATATCAACATTACTAAATTTAAAACAGCAAAACTATGCTCAGATCATGGTCAGGAAATCTATTTATGATTAAATGTTTTAATGACATTGATAATTTTCTGAAATTTTCTTTTTATGTGTATCAATTTAAAATCCATTTCTAGAAAAAAGAAGTATAATTGAATAGGATGAGGTGCATAGGTGGCTCAGTCAGTTAAGCATCTGACTCTTGATTTCTGCTCAAGTCATGATCTCAGGGTTCTGAGTTTGAGCCTCATGTGGGTCTCTGGGCCCCTAACTTACACAGCTAGGAGTATTTTAGGCTATGACACATCTCCATTTTATACTCAGATATTTACACAGATTGCAGGAAATTTTCCAGAGAGTATTGCCTTATAAATTCATAGATTCTAGCTTTCTTTACCATGAACATAAACCGGGGCCATCCTGCTAAAATCATTCTGTAGATTCCATAGATAAACTGTACATCTATTAGCAATGTTTTTATAAGGAAATTTGTCTGTGTTATCTTCCTTCTTAGTTTCCTGGTAATGAGAGAGAAACTGATTTCAGGCAAGCTACTAAACTTCCCAAACAAACTAATTCAGTAATTGCTAATCCATAGTCTTTCAAGAGACAAATCTACCAACTAAAATATAATTGTTCTTTTTTACTTTCACCTGAAGATAAAGAATGAAAATATTCTTTTCAAAAACTGTTTAGATTAAGTTTTCCCACCCCCTAACCCTTGAGCACAGTTATGTTATTCATTTAAAATACATTTAGTTTGTAAACAATGGTGCAGTAACCATAGGGGTGCACATATCTTTTCAAATTAGATTTTTCATTTTCTTTGGGTAAATATCCAGTAATGGAATTACTGGATCATGTGGTAATTCTGTTTTTTAAGAGAACACATAACTTGTACAACTGAAAAATAATATAACACTCTATGTTAATCATACTTCAATAAAAATTAAAAACAGAAAAAATTAGTTTAATTTGTTTGTAATTCATTTTTCTCCCTATCCCTATTGATTTTATTTGATCTATCATCTGCCTATCTGCCTACCTACCTACCTGTCTGATATTTATCTGTCTACCTATCTACTGATTTATTTACTGACAGCAGATTTATCATTACAAAATTCCTCTTTATTCCATTTCTTCCCTCCTCTATCCACCCCTTATCTTTCCTTTGGTTTTTCCTTGATAAATAAAGCTTTGTTTATTCTTTTCATTTCAACATTTTCAAGTTATTTTGCTTTACATTTTTTTTGCTTGTTCATAACATGTGTTTTCTTTTTTGATCCAATTCTAAAAGGTTTTTGTATTTAGTATGTACATTTCTCTTATTTATGTTTATTAATACAACAGGTATGTTAAATCTTAACTATATCATTTTTTTCCCTTTGGGGGGGAATGTTTATTCTTTCTTGATGATTCTTTTTGTTTCTTATTTTTACTATCTGATCTCTTTTTGATTACCCTGCCCCCTCTCCTTCTGGCTAGAAGGAAGAAAATAGCTAAGCTTAAAAGATTGACTACTGTGCCATTTTTTCCCAAATGGCAGGGGGAGACCACATAGAGATCTTTGAGCTTTCTGTTTATCTTTGCTCTGAGCTTCCTATTGCATTTCAGGCTGATATACAGAATGGAATGAGGTCAAGTAGATTCATGCTGCTTCTATAACAGGTGTTCACCAATATACATGCTTCGCATTTCAATTTGGAAACAAGCTGTTATTTGCTATTACTGATGATTGGATTATGAGGAACATCACAGTCTGTTTTATTGTATTTGTTTTAAATCTAAGACTTTTTCTGTTAATAGCAGTATATTTCTCAACAGAGTCAAATGTCTCTAATTTAGCAAATGATAGCTGCACCTGCAAACCAAATGATGCCAGTCTTTTCAGTCCCAGATATACTTGAGGCATGACAGGCTTGCCATCATTTCTCCATCCTTTTGAGAGCCAGATCCTTAATCTCCTAATGAGATTTCCTATGTGATATAACATCTCTCAGGGAGTCCCCAAAATGGTGTCTTCTCACTGATTTTGTCTGTATCTATACTTTTCCTAGCATAGCTCACTGAGCTCCTTTGCTACTACTACTACCGCCACGCTTGCCTTGAAATGTACTTGGAGAATAAGAAGGGTAGAGGGAGGAGGAGTGGTCACTGTCTTCCCATTAGCTTTCTGACCCAAGCATCAGACTTTCAGTTAAGATCTCTTCAGAGGATAGTAAAAATAAGACTATAACTTTTAACAAGATTTTTATTACATCTCAGAAGGGCAAATAACCCAGTGTGGTTACTGTCAGAACTATTGATGGAACCATTCCCAAGAATCTCTGACACTGACAGGACATCTTTCTTGTAACTAAAGTGCTGCTTCCTGGACTGGCTTCTGGGTGATCTCACAGCAAGCTTCCTGACTTATCTCCGTGGATGCATTCTATTAAAAATACAGCTGAAAATGTGTACATCTTGAGTCCAGAGGCAGTCCAACTCAGTGAAAGGGTGATGCTATTTCTTATTGTAGTCTATTAGCTCACCTGTAGAATTCCCATTTTTTTCCCTCCAAGGTCTACCTCTCTCCAGGCTCTCCAAAAATGAGAACATTCATTTGACATTTTGAGATGAGAATTATTTCTAGGCTTTATCAAGACTTAAATATTTTGGGAGTTTTAGCAAGATGTACTGTTAACAGTACCCTGATCATAGTAGGTGTTCAATAAATATGTGATGACTGACTGAATGAATAAAATAGATATACTTCTAAGCATAATGACTCATAATTATAGTAATTAGATGATTGCTTATATGACTATCTGTGAAAAATTTTTTTCATACTAGCATATTAGCTCTAGGAGGCCGGAGAATATATATGCCTTGTCCATAACTATATCTCCAGTTCCTGGCATGTTATAGGACTTGCATTAATACTTTTTGATTGAAAACTTAACTTCATATCTTCTAAAAGATTTGAGCCAGTTTAAACTAAGGAAGGGGTAAGTTACTAAGTTCTACAAGATTAAAGCCCATGATATATACCCTAAATTCTTCAATTTTACCCTAATGTTAAGCTATTATTTTAAAATTACTTCCAGTTTGACAATTTAAGCTTTCAGACATATGTTCAAATGGTGGCACAAAATATCTTTTTTAAAAATTACTGATCTCTTTTGATAACAACTTCATATCCTGGATTTTTTTTTCTTAAATGTTGAATTTGTATAAAGTCTACTTGAAAGTGCCTTGCTTTTACAAGGCTTCAGTAAATATAGAATATATGTCTTTTTTCTCTAATGTCACCCAGTGAAACATTTAAATCAGGATTTTGTCTTTATTATTTTTTATCACTGTGTGTATCTCTGGGTTCCCTACCTAACTTCAATGGTCTACCCATGCAATTTTGGTACTTATTACTGGACGCTAACAGTTGTTTAAGTTTCATACTAATAATAACTAGACTTTAGTTAGAAGAAATTTCATCTAAATGGCTTGAGTAATGTGTCTGATAATCTTTTCTCTCTTTCTTGCTCTAAAAAAATAGATTTTTATTATTATAGGTGAATGTAAGCAACATCATTGAAACACTGTTTAAATTAAAAATTAAACATAAGATTAAAATATAACTTAACAACAAACATGAACAGATGAATTAAAACAAGGTTTAAAAACTTTTTTTGAAATACAATTTGCATATCAAAATATTCACCTATTTTCAGTGTAGAATCAGTGACTTTTAGTAAAGTTATAGAGCTGTACACCATCTCCACAATTTTAGAATATACTCATTACTCCAAAACATCCCTCATGTCTATTTGAATTCTCTTGGTATCCTTGTAGAAAATTGATTGAACATAAATGTAGGGGTTTATATCTGATATCACAATTCTATTTGATTGATCTGTATGTCTGTCCTCAGGCCAGTACCACAGTCTTGATTCCAGTAGCTCTGTAGTAAGTTTTGAAATCAGTAAGAAAAAGGTTTCCAACTTTGTTATTCATTTCAAGATTAGTTTGGCTATTCTGTGCCCTTTGCAATTCCATATGAATATTAGAAGCAGCTTGTCAGTTTTTGTACAAAGAAAGAAAAGAAGCAGCTGAGATTTTGACAGGGATTGCACTGAATCTGTAATCACTTTGAGGAATATTGTCTTCTTAATATTAAATCTTCTAAGCCATGAACAACAAATGATTTTTAATTCATTTAAACCTCACTCCCAAATCCAATTTAAAAAATTTCTGGTTTTAAAAATGTGTGTCTTTAAGAAAATGTCCCTAAGATATGCAAGAAACTGTGAGAATTGCTCTGTGGGAGAAGGACCTAGCTGGTATAAAACAGGCAAGGAGGATGACTTATGTCTTACTTTATACCCTTTTGCATATTTTGAATTACTAACTATGTACATGTAGAAGTTAATTAAAATCTGAATTTTCTAAAATCTTGCTCCTAGTTTCTCTAAGTGAAATAAGATGCACAAACATGGAAAAAAGTCTTAGAGGAGCCAGATTTGTGTATTTCATTTCTGTTTTAACTTAGACTTAGCTGTACATTGTCTCACCTCTGACCATCCCATTTTTATTTCTCAACACCTGTCTATTTCCCCTTCTTTATCTTGACACACAATCTAGTCTATTTTTTTGCTCTTATTTTTCCAATATTTGAGTCGGGTATTGGCTAGCTTGCTTTCTCCTGGCTTAAATCGGTACTTATAACCAAGTATAGATGTTCTCTGCTCCCTTTTCTTGCCTATACCCTGTTTACCATCTCCCCTTAATACTCTAAGATACCCACAATTTTATCTTACTTTTACGGGTTAATGCCCTGTCCTAGGAAGACTATAGTTCATAAACTTTCTTACTCTTTTGGAATCATTAATTTGGATTTCCTAATTCTTTCCTTTCCTTTCATGTCTTGAATCTTGCCTTTCCTTCCTTCCTTCCTTCCTTCCTTCCTTCCTTCCTTCCTTCCTTCCTTCCTTCCTTCCTTTTCCTCTTCTTCCTCCTCTTCTTCTTCTTCTTCTTCTTCTCCCTTCCTTCCTTCCTTCCTTCCTTCCTTCCTTCCTTCCTTCCTTCCTTCCTTCCTTCCTTCCTTTCTTTTGGCAAATATGTGTTTTTTTGTCAGGTCAGACAGCATAGTCTCTCTGTAAAAATGAGTTTTATTTTAAAACCTAAGTATTAAAATATCAAGTAAAATGATTCCAGCAATTGCACTACTTATAATTTATACAAAAGATACAGGAGTGCTGATTCAATGTTTGTAGTAGTGCTTTCAACAATAGCCAAATCATGGAAAGAGCCCAAATGTCTATCACTGATGGATGGATAAAGAAGATGTGGTTTATCTATACAATGGAATACTACTTGGCAATGAGAAAGAATGAAATCCTGCCATTTGCAACAACAAGGATGGAACTGGAGAGTATTATGCTAGTGAAATAAGTCAGTCAGAGAAAGACAGATATCATATGTTTTCACTGATATGTGGAACTTGAGAAACTTAATAGAAGACCATAGAGGAAGGGAAAGGGAAAAAATAGATTCAAACAGAGAGCGAAGGAGGCAAACCATAAGAGCCTCTTAAATACAAAGAACAAATTGAGGGTCAATGGGGGACAGGGATGAGGGAGAGGGGGAAAATGGGTGATAGGCATTGAGGAGGGGACTTGTTGAGATGAGCACTGGGTGTTGTATGTAAGCGATGAATGACGGGAATCTAATTCCAAAACCAAGAGCACATTGTATAAAATGTATGCGAGCTGACTTGACAATTAATTATATTTTAAAAATAGGTATTTGTGGATTAGCAAGTTGATTAAGATTCAGTATCTATTGGAATAAAACACTCAAAAGTATTTATCACTTTTCATATATAAAGAAAATATAAACAGAATATTTTAAGTAATATATGAGTAAGGTTTAAACAAATATATTTATAGAGGAACTTTGAGTCCATTCTCTTTAATATAATTGTTTTTATTATTAAATAATTTATATTTATAAACAAATCCAACCAGTACAAATATAAAGAGTATAAGTGTAAATCAACTTATTATTATAATCTTTAAAGATTAACAGGTAGAGGAAGCTTTCTGCTATAATTGAATACTAGACCATTTGTTACTTGATTACTTTAAATGTAAAGTTATTTCCCATAATCAAGGAGTTTGAAGATAAGTGGTTCTAGGGTCAGTGGGTCAGCTCCATAAGATAGGACCCAAGCACCTTTCACCTGCCTTTCTCTACCTGTTTGCTACCCTCCTCCCCCTTAGAGTTCTCGTTTCATGGTTATAAGGTGGCTGTTACAACATCAAGTGCACATCTTTATATAAAGGAATTACTGGGAAGAAAAGTCTGAATGGAGAAAGGATTCTTCCTTTCATTGAGGAGAAAAAAGTATTTCCATAAATCTTCTTTACCCTTATGGTCAGAACGGGATATTTGGCACTTTTGCTGCAAAGAAGGCTGAGAAAGTGATTATCTAGTAGAGAGTAATAGGATGCCTCCCAAATTACATGGGCAAATGGGACATGAATTCATTTGCCCATGTAATTTGGGAGGCAGGGAGTGTCTAGGAAAATAGTTTCAAGAACAGAGTTATCGTTCTCTTTTTCTTTATTTTAAAGAAACGGGAGGAGGGCCGTTGAGGAGCCACTAGCAGTAGCTGCTATATACGTTGTATCAATGTGTGTGTAAAGGATTAGGTTTGCCTGTAAGTAATACAGGCCCCAAGCAGCTCTGGTTTAAACAAGAGGGAAATTTACTTCTGTCTTGTAAAATGTGAGAGCGGGGAGTACCAGAAGTGAGATTCCTTACAGATGGCCACTTTTTCATCTGTTGAGAATGGGGCTCATCTCCATGGTTCAAAATGGCAACTATATTCCAAGCAGTAGGATTAGAAAGGGATAAAGTCAAAAAAGGGCCAAAAAGGGCAGGCACTGGCTGTCATTTAGGTAAAGTCCCTTAAACCTGCTCTGAAACATTCTGCTTCTGGTCCATTGTCTGATTCTTAGTCATGTGGTCGCATGCAGCTGTTAGGGAGCCTAAGAAATACACCTTTTACGACAGATGGTGGTGTGTAGGTTAAAGTTAGTACCTGTTAAAAAAAGAAGCCTTCAAGAAAGTGAAATGGAAAGACTGCTAATAGGTTCTGGCATGTATGGGCATAAAAGAACACTCAGTGTTATCATTGTTGTAAAAATGGTATTATCCTGAACATATTTATTACTATCTTTTTTGTATTTAAAGGGATTCTTTTAGGATAAATTGGGGAAAAGCTGTGGTAAGTCACACCTTCCATTTGTTTAATTTATGTCTAATTCTTTTCCAATTCAGTGTTTTGCTCAGGACTAAAGAAAGTCTTTTTGAAAGACACTGGATTTTCCTATTGCAGACACTTAAACATTTTGGAACTTACCATTTTGAGCACGGCTTGATATCTTTAGTGTTTCCAAAATAGATATGGAGAAGAGGACTGAAAGATTTCTCAAAAGTCTTAACACTCTTCAGGTTTTTAATCTATGAGAGCTGTGTGTGCAATCCTGTCACCACAGTGTAAACTGCTAGATAGAAAATTTCTCTTTTCTAAACTTTTCTTTCTTTATTCTTTCTGAATGATTACTAGATGCCAGATATTAAGATTTTATTTAACGGATTTGTGTGAAAAGAAAAGCCATGGTAATCTCTTTTATGTGTATTTTTTGGGAAATTGCTTCTGCACAGATTAAATTTTATATCCAAGCTTAGAGGCAAAAAGCAAGCTAGTATCTAATTGTTCTTTGCCTGGCCTGGTCACAGCCTACTGCAGGAAGCTTGTTCAAACATGGGCACTTCAATATTTCTGGCAGAAAATAAAATCTTTCTCTTGTTCACATAGATAATGCCATGCCACGGCATCTTTACTAATCCTGGCTTTGTGAAATGAAGTTTTAAAATTTGCTAAGTATCCTCTAATTCAAAGAATTGCTCTAGTAGAATGAGATAAGACAACGGGTTTATGACTCAAAGGCCATGTGCCTATATGCACTCTGTTTTCTATCTCTTTGTCATTGCTTCAATGGTGAAATGTTGGCTTTCAGAGATAAGTGAGTCCAATTTTATAGCTTCTGTCTACCAGTCATTCCTCTGAGTGGTGCGGGTGACCAGCTGTCTGAAAATCTGTTATTGAGGGTTGGCGTCTGCACGCCACATGATGTCTTCTTCCTAATACTGTGTAGGTCTATACTATTCTTTTTAAAAATTTTTAATGTTTTTATCCATTTTTTGAGAGACAGAGGCAGAGTGCAAGCAGGGGAGGGGCAGAAAGCAAGGAAGACACAGAATTTGAAGCAGGCTCCAGGCTTTGAGCTGTCAGCACAGAGCCCGATGCAGGGCTCGAACTCACGAACCTCGAGATCATAACCTGAGCCAAAGTAGGCCGCTTAACCGACTCAGCCACCCAGGTGCCCCAGTCTGTACTATTCTTTATGGAGTTCCTTAATTGCTTCATTATTCCACGTTGCTAAGCAGTTAACACCTGCTGGCTACTGAGAGGAGTATTTGCCTCACATATTTTGCACTACATTTAAATAGGCCTTTTTAATATCACAGATGGTGTGGTATAAATAAGAAGGTCATGTGGATTGTGTTAAAAATTTGGACTCTGCTTTCAACTGGGACTTTTGGAGCCCTTCTCAGTGGCATTGTGTGATATGTTTATTTACTATTTTTTTCCTATATTAATATATTAATCATTTAACTTCTACTGTATGCAGTACATTATTCTGGGTGTTTTGAGAGGTGCCACATAACAGTAAGATTTTCCCCCATTCATTCATCCTAACTCATGAATAATTGTGTGGGATATAGTAGACATTTCCCCCTTTGCCCCAACATCACCTCCAGTATTTGAAGTTTCTTCTGCCTCATGAGATTTCATGTACCTCCCACTAGAGAACCTCCCTCCACAGTCTCCCTTGCATCTAGGCTTGGCCCTTGACCCTGCTCTGATAAGCAGATATGTGGGAGGGACCACTCAGAATTCATTCTGGTAAAGGTAAGCTGGTGGCCACTGCTTCATCTGCTTTACAGAAACAACAGGCAACAGCGATGGGGGTTATAACAGGAGTACCTAATGGCCTGCATTGCTGGGGTGGGTGGAATTACCTAAGGTGTCTGCACCCATGGGCAGCAGCTGTGATGCCTTCATGAGACCAGCTCTATGAAATGGATTTGGGCATTTCCTGGGCTTGGAAGTCTCTATAACTAGTTGCTGGGCTCTTTGGTTTCTATGAGTCACTCAGAAAATTTAATGTAGAGAATTACTTGCTATTATAACTAAGGTCATTATTGATATAAGAAGCTAAAAATTGAATTACAAAAGAAAGTAAAATCCAAGTTTTTGAGTAGACATATTAATGACATATGATGGAAACAGGGGCTCAAGAAAATAGGAAAGATTGATGGAATATGTAGGTAGCTATTGAGCTCTGTAGTCTCAGTTTATTCAACAAATACTATAAGCTGCTAATATATACCTGATCTGGTATTAGGTGGTTGGTATTAAAAAGAAACGAGCAAGAATGACACAGTTACTGTCTTCATGAAGCTGAAAGTCCAATGGAGAAGAACTTAAGTCATTACCACAGCTCTGGCAAAAACTCTGTTAGAATTAAGAGGATAAAGAGTGAACTTATATCAAGGACACTTATGTATTCAAGAAAAGGCAAGTGAGGCTTCCCAGAGGAGTGTCTTTAAGAACCAATCTGAATGTGAGGCACGTGGGTGGCCTAGTTAGTTGAGTGTCCAGCTTCAGCTCAGCTCATGATCTGAGTGGGTTTGACCTCCACTTCAGGCTTGCTGCTGTCAGCCTATCAGCACAGAGCCCACTTTGGATCTTCTGTCCCCTTCTCTCTGCCCCCCCACTTGTGCTCTCCCAAAAATAAATAAATACTTTAAAAAATTAAAAAAAAAGAATCAATATGAACAATGTGTAAACTGAAGAGAACTGATTGAGGGTCTTTGGGTAAAGAATGTCCAAGTAAAGATTGTATTTGTAAAAGGCTTATAGGGAGAGAGAATATGACATATTTGAAAAACCGAAACTTTTCTGTGTGGTTCAAATACAGAATATGGAAATGGAGAATGGCCAAGTGGATCTGGAGAAAAACCAAATATTTCTTCTTTAGCTTTGTAGTGTGAGTATTCTTCATCCCAAACAAAGATGATTATCTGCTTGTCCTTAAATACTCCACACTAAGTCCTGACATTGAATGGGGTATCTGTACAACTTGTGTGATGGTGTACTGGACCAGAACAGGGCCAGTAGCAGTGTTCAAAGGGATGAAGAGACAAAGATATATTTAAGGTATATTTAACAGGATTTGGTCATTGATTAAAAAGATAAATGGAAAGGGAGGCAATTAAGATGTTGCTTCTTTATTAGGAAGGCACAGACTTGTGGTTCATGGGTGGTCTTTCTGTCTACCTGCAATTACACAGTAAATAAATCTCATAATGTTTATGTTTATACATGTTTTAATTTCATTAAAAGTGTGAATACATTTGGGGCACCTGGGTGGCTCAGTTGGTTAAGCATCCAACTTCGGCTCAGGTCATGATCTCACAGCTCATAGGTTCGAGCTCTGTGTTGGGCTGTGTGCTGACAGCTCAGAGCCTGGAGCCTGCTTCAGATTTTGTGTGTCTCCCTCTCCCTCTCTGCCCCTCACCAACTCACCCTCTGTCTCTCTGTCTGTCTGTCTTTATCAAAGAAAAATAAACATTAAAATTTTTTTAAAAAAGTGTGAATACCTTTAAAAACATAATAGTGATGTATCTAAATCTGTTCATTTTCTTTGTTGGTTAGCAAACCTTTAGGTAAAAGACCTAGAAAATATTTATTTTACTCTAGTGGCTGTGGCAAAATTTGACATTTGCTTTAAATAATACTGGATTTGAAAAACACTTAGGCATATATTTGACAAGTTATATGTAATTTAGTCATCATATGCAATTCTGAAAAATAATAATTTACATTGATATAACATTTTGTGTTTCTTTTCAAAGATCTTTATTCATTATTTCATTTTATACTCACTTTAAAACTTTGTGAAAGGCAAAATTATCCTCATTAGGCAGATGAGAACCTGCTGGCTCACAATGGTTTAATGATATAAACTCATCCGTGCTGCAGGAGAACATGGACAAAGACAGGTCATTGTCAGAGACCAGGAGAAGAGTTAAGCATTATTTTTATAGTAGGTGCTAGTATTTAGAAGGGCAAGGATACATACTGCACAAGTGGAGACTCCAGGATTTAAAAAGGATAGAACTGCTAACTAGGTAACAAATCACTTTGATTTGGAAGGTTCATGGGAATTTTCCTTAATGTATGTACAACCTGTATCTATACAAGCAAAGTGAAATAGAGGGTTGATCAAGTGTCTCTCAAATATTACTAAGTAAAGGACCATTAAGGTCATCCATGCCACACTCTACCTCTTATTCTTTGGGGTTATTTTTGGTTTTGGTTTTTATTTTGGCTTGCATTGCTCTTTTAGGTTAGAGTTATCCTCTGTGCTTGAAGGTTAAGACATTATTTTCTACTGTTTGTGTGTTTGCCTGAAGAGCTGGTACAACACTGATTTGATTGCACTTAAAACTGTTAGAAGCTTAGGAGCTCAGAGATGCAAATGGATAAAAAAATGCCTTCCACAACTTAGCTTAGATTTAGAAGGTAACTTGCTAAGAAAATGCTTATAGCAATGGGATGACACTATTCAGCTCTGTGAGGTGTTAGCTGGAAAGCTACAATGTCATTGCTTGAAGCACTGTATTTATTTATAGATGGACAATTACAAGTAGCTTTGGGGGCTGAAATTTTGTGAAAATATCCACTTATAGAGGCCTCCTGGTTGGCATACTTATATACATATAAACAGATTTTCTTGGCATGAGGGCCAGAGAACCCATCATAAACAAAAATGTGACTGTTAAACAAGATATATGATCACTGATAACCACAGCTGGCTTTTTGTCAGGTTTAATCAGTTTGAAGAATAAATTAGTGATGTTTTGAAAACTACAAAATATAATTCTTTGTACAAAAGCCAATTAATTTTTATTTTATAAAAGACAAAATTAATGATAACTAATCAAGTACAGCATTTAAAAATTGTTAAATGTTTAAAACGACTACACACATACACAAACATATAGCTTTCCTGTACATATGTTTGTTATATGGTTTCTTCTTCCATTATTGTTTTTTATTGTATAGTTTGTAGATTATCTCTAAAGAGCCAAAGCCTATTCTGCATATGTTATCAAGCTGAGAACTCTAATTGGACAGTAGCCCTTTGGTATATTTGCAAATGAAGTTAGAGGGAAGAGTCGGTGGGAAGAAAAATGAAGTGCCAGATTTGAGCGTGGAAGAGCATCTTTTTATATTATTTCTTAATTGGGTTTGACTCTGGAAGACTTTGAAAGAAAAATTATTTAGGAGAAACAAGTTTTCTTCTCCTGGATAGGATATTTTAGAAACAGCATGTGTAATGACTATGTTAATAGAAGTGTCATGTTAAGTACTGTAGGCTTTCTTGCATTACTGAGATTCAAGGAAATATTCCATAACTCGTGAGTCAGAAAGCTTGACTTTACTGAAAAATGATTAAATAGGAGGGTAAAGACTGCCAGCTAATTAGTTGGCAGGACTTATAAGGACATTATCTTGAAACCCCTTGATAGGAAACTTCAACTGCATGGTCAGACCTTAGAACTGTTTTGATCCAAAACTAATTTCTTCAAGTGAGTAGTTAGAAATTGCTTTCTTGTAACAATTTCAAAAGGAATGAAATGGAGGAAAGAAGTGGGTCCATAAAATGAAGGGCAAATGGTTTGATTAAAACACACACACACACACACACACACACACACACACAAACACACGCATCCCTCCATAACAAGTAGGAGAGGTTTGGGGAAGGGAATAAGAAAGAGAAAAACATCAGTGATCCCATTCTTGTTTTCAAATATTTATTTTTAAATTACCCCAGAAAAATTATCTTTATTCATTTTTAAGAAGGAATAAATTAATATGTGTGGCATATGAACTATTTTTAAAACATTGTACAATAGCCACCAATGAAGACATTTTTTAGTTTGGAAACTTCTGTTTATTCATAAGGCATTTTCTTCCTAAGGAACAAAGTTGGTGCTTCTTTGATCCATTCTAGAAGCTCTGATATGATTGCACTGTCCAATCTAAGATTTTTAAAAATGTCTAACTGTATATTTGTTGAACAACATGAGATAACTTAGAGGAGTTGTAATGCTAAGATTCATTTGGAGTGATAACCAACATTACTATTTAGAGCATTTGTTGAGAAGATGAAGCTGTCTTCCTTTTCTGAGAGAAAATGGACTGAGTATAAGTGCCCTTTGAATATTCCATAGGACTCCATTTACACTGTATTTTTTCACCTTGTTCCCTGCAGTGATGACAGCTGTATTGAAATTTAGTGCCCAGGATTTCAATTGCTGTATCCAAATTCTTGAACCATCTCTTAATTGCCTACAGTGCCTGAGTATTCTGCCAAAATTCAGGAGGGCAACATCCGTCTGGGAGAGGACATTTTCCTATGGATTCTGCTTTAGCTTGTCCAGTTCCATGAGTTCTTTAGGGTTGTTTCTTTTGTGACTGCTTTCCCCATGAAGCCTCCACCCAAAGCAGTCACGGAAGTATCAAGATGTACAACAGTAAAAATGAGGTTTTCTTATAAATATGACTTTTTCTGAAAATGGACACCAGTCTGTGTGAGATAGTTTTTCAGCATCTTATTAAAAACAAAAGGTTTGGGCGCCTGGGTGGCTCAGTCGATTAAGCGTGCAACTCTTGGTTTTGGCTCAGTTTATGATCTCATGATCAAGTTCATGAGTTCAAGCCCTGCATTGGGCTCTGCATGGACACTGTGGAGCCTGCTTGGGTCTCTCTCTCTCTCCCTCTATCTCTGCCCCTCCCCTGCTCATACACACACATTCTCTTTCTCAAAATAAATAAAGACACTTAAGAAAATAAAAGCAAAAGGTTTTATGAACCCCCTTCCTTTTAATAAGTGGTACTTTTCTACTAAATCTCAATTGGCCCTGGTTAATACTTAAATTTGCTTAACACATGTTTTATTGACTCTAAGATACTGGTGGTTCTCAGATTATGCATTATTTGATATATGATAGAAAAAAAGATGACGTAATACTAAGACCTTGGGCTCCTAAGACTTTTAAATGCATCTCTATTTTAGAGTAAATGTGATTATAAAGTAGAAGAAATACAATATTGCTAACTTCCTCTGCACCTGAATCCACAGTTTTCCTAGTTGGTGATGCCTAAACCACAAAGATGCTTCAAATGAGCTATAAACTTGTCATGAGTGTAGCCATTCAGGAAAGGTAGAATTTCTAGAATGTTTAACAGAAAAAAAGATTTCAGGAAGCATTGTGGATTCTGTAGCATATGTAGATTTAAGGGATAGGTATTTCATTCTTTGAATTTTACAAATTGAACTCATTGTCCTTTGCTTTACACTGGATCATGTCTCTGTCTCCACACTGTCCCAGCCTATAGGAATCAGGTAATGTAGGGAATTTGTTATGGGGACCTCAGTTTCCTTTCCCTGGCCCTGTATGAGAGTATGTGGATTTATGAGGGCAGATCATGGCATTGCTTTTTTCTCCCCTGGACACTTTGTATGATAATACTTTTTTTATAAGATATAATTAATCTTAGCAATTCTTTCCTTAGCTCTCTTCAAGAGTTCTCCATGGGAGAGAGTATCTATTTCCTAAGGTTTTCTACTTGGTGTCTATGCTGGGTTGTGATCTTCCTTGATGACATTTTCTGCTTTGAACAGTTGATAGAAGGCTGCCTTTTTCCCTCCTAACCAATAGCTCCTATTCATTTGACAGTTATAGTTTGGGCCTTCTATGTTCCAGGCACTATTATATCATGGGTCATATAGGACATTATTACTATAAATAACAAGAATTGACTGTCTTTGGGCAAAGACTTGAAAGATGGTGACAAATGAACCATATGGATATCTGATTGAAGAATGTCCCCAAGAGGGAATAGCAAGGACACAGGCCTTGCAGTGGGAACATGCATAGTGTGTTTGAGGCCACAAGGAATAGAGTGAAGAGGAAAATAGTGGTAGGAAATAAGAAAAAAGAAGCCAAGGAAAGAATAGGTCAATGTAAAAGACTCAGTTTTTACTTTGAGTGAGATGGAAAGGTACAGAGGGAATTTGTACAAAACAGTAACACTCTGATTTTATGTTTAAAGAATCTCTTCAGTCTATGTGGAGAAAACACACTGCAGCATGGAAGGGGGGAAGCAGTGAGAGCCGTAGAAGGCTAATGCAGTAATTGAAGGGCAAGATCATGGTGGTTTGTGCTGGGGATCTGGTGGTGAAGGTGGTAAGTGGTGGCCAGGTCCAGGACAGAGAAAGTTGCCAGGTTTATTTTTAATTTACTATTATTATTGTTATTGAAATTTAAATCCAAGTTAGTTCACATATAGTGTAATAATGATTTCAGGAATAGAATTTCGTGATTCATCACTTACACATAATACCCAGTGGTCATCCTAACAAGTGTGCTTCTTAATGCCCCTTGCCCATTTAGCCCATCCCCCTACCCAACACCCCTCCAGCAACCCTCAGTTTGTTCTGAGTATTGAAGTCTCTTATGGTTTATTTCCCTCTCTATTTTAATATTATTTTTGCTTTTCTTCCCTTATGTTCATGTTTTATATCTTAAATTCCACATATGAGTGAAGTCATGTGATATTTGTCTTTCTCTGACTGACTTAATTTGCTTAGCATAGTACACTCTAGTTCAGTCGACATTGTTGCAAATGGCAAGATTTCATTCTTTGTGATTACTGCATGATATATATATCATATCTTTATCCATTTGTCCATCGATGGCCATACTTTGGCTATTGTAGATAGTGCTGCTATAAACATTGGGGTGCATGTACCTCTTCAAAACAGCACTTCTGTATCCTTTGGATAAATAACTAGTAGTGTAATTACTGGGTTGTAAGGTAATTCTATTTTCAATTTTTTTGAGGAAACTCCATACTGTTTTCCAGAGTGGCTGCACCAGTTTGCATTCCCACCAGCAGTGCAAAAGGGTTCCTCTTTCTCTTCATCCTCACCAACATGTATTATTGCCTGAGTTGTTAATGTTAACCATTCTGACAGGTGTGAGGTGGTATCTCATTATGGTTTTGATTTGTATTTCCCTGATAATGAATGATGTTGAGCATTTTTTCATGTGTCTCTTAGCCATCTGGATATCTTCTTTGCAAAAATGTCTATTCATTTCTTCATTGGATTATTTGTTTTTTGGGTGTTGGGTTTGATAAGTCCTTTATAGATTTTGGATACTAACCCTTTATCTGATATATCATTTGCAAATATCTTCTCCATTCCATCAGTTGCCTTTTAGTTTTGCTGATTGTTTCCTTTGCTGTGCAGAAAATCTTTATTTTGATGAGGTCCTAATGGTTCATTTTTGCTTTTGTTTCCCTTGCCTCCAGAAAGATGTCAAGTAAAAAGTTGCTGCAGCCGAGGTCAAACAGATTGTTGCCTGTTTTCTCCTCTGGGATGTTGATGGCTTCCTGACTTATGGTTAGGTCTTTCACCTATATTGAGTTTATTTTTGTGTATGATGTAAGAAAGTGGTCCAGGTTCATTCTTCTGCATGTCGCTGTCCAGTTTTCCCAACACCATTTGCTGAAGAGACTGTCTTTTTTCCATTGGATAGTCTTTCCTGCTTTGTCAAAAATAGTTGAGTCCATTTCTGGGTTCTGTATTCTGTTCCATTGATCTAGGTGTCTGTTTCTGTGCCAGTACCATACTGTCTTGATGATTACAGCTTTGTAATACAGCTTGAAGTTCAGAATTGTGATGCTTCCAACTTTGATTTTCTTTTTCAACATTGCTTTAGCTATTTGTCATCATTTGGCAAACAAATTTTAGAATTGTTTGTTCTAGGTCTGTGAAGAATGCAGGTGTTATTTTGATAGGGATTGCATTGAATGTGTAGATTGCTTTGGGTAGTATTGACATTTTAACATGTTTGGTTTTCTAATCCATGAACATGGAATGTTTTTCCATTTCTTTGTGTCTTCTTCAGTTTCTTTCATAAGCTTTCTATAGTTTTCAGTGTATAGATCTTTTACCTGTTTGGTTAGGTTCATTTCTGGTATTTTATGGTTCTTGGTGCAATTATAAATGGGATTGATTCCTTGATTTATCTTTCTGCTGCTTCATTATTGGTGTATAGGAATGCAACTGATTTTTGTGCATTAATTTTATATCCTGTGACTTGGCTGAATTCATGTATTAGTTTTAGCAGCTTTTTGGTGGAGTCTTTTGTGTTTTCTGTTTAGAGTACCATGTCATCTGTGAAGAGTCGAAGTTTGACTTTCTCCTTACTTATTTGGATGCATTGCATTTCCTTTTTTGGTCTGATTGCCGAGGTTAGGACTTCCAACACTATGTTGAATAATAGTTGGTGAGAGTTAACATCCCTCTTGTGATTCTGACCTTAGGGTAAAAGCTCTCAGTTTTTCCCCATTGAGGATGCTATTAGCAGTGGGTCTTTCATCTATGGCCTTTATGATCTTGAGGTGTGATCTTTCTATCCCTACTTTCTTGAGGGTTTTTATCAATAAAGGATTCTCCACTTTTTGACATGATTTTCTTCATCTATTGAGAGGATCATGTGGTTCTTATTTTTTCTTTTATTAATGTGATGTATCACATTGGATGATTAGCAGATATTGAACCAGCCCTGCATCCCAGGAATAAATCCCACTTGATTGTGGTGAATAGTTCTTTTAATATATTGTTGGGTCTGATTTGTTAATATCTTGTTCAGAATTTTTGCATCCATGTTAATCAGGGAAATTGGTCTGTAGTTCTCCTTTTTAATGGGGTCTTTGTCTGGTTTTGGAATCAAGGTAATGCTGGCTTCATAGATTGAGTTTGGAAATTTTCCTTCCATTTTTATTTTTTTATTCTTTGGAAGAGCTTCAAAAGAATAGGTGTCAATTCGTCTTTAAATGTTTGGTAGAATTTCTTATATCTTTTATGTCCCATTCAGAAATTCACCATTCCTCCAAGGAGATATGTTTATTTTAGTGGAGAATGGTATTTAGAAATCCAAATCTGGGTGTTTATTGTTATGATCTGTCATTCTCATACCACTCTGTTTTTATTATAGAGGCTTTGTAATGTGTTCTAATAACTTCTAGTGGCTCCTCTCATAGTTCTTTTATTTTAGTGTTTATTTAACATTTTAACATACATTTTTGTTTTTTTCCTCTGAACTTTAATATCAACTTTTCTAGTGATGGGGGGAAAACTTTTTTGTTATTTTTACTGGCACTATATTTATAAATTAACTTAGGGAGAACTGATATCTTGACAGTGTGGTCAGATCCAAGAAAAAGAGATATCTGTCCACTTGCTACTACCTATTTTTCTTGTTTTGAAAGTTTTTAAATATGAAAAGTAACCAATTGTTAAGTTTATTCCAAAATATTTTATCTTTATAATTATTACTATATTTGTATACTTTTTCTTTCATTTTTTTCTTTTAAGTGGTCATTATTAGTGTGTATAGAGATCTTTGATTTTTTACATGTTAATTTTATATTCTGCTACTTTGCTGAATTATTCTTGTGTGGTTTTTGTTGGTCAGTTTTATTATTGATTTTCTAGTGTTTTACAGGCAGAGTATCATACTATTGGCAAATATACATGGTTTTGCCTCTTTGAAATCTTTTATGCCTCTAACTGATGCCCCCAGTACATTACAAAAAAGTAGTGGAATATAATAGGTATCCTTGTATTGTCTCTCATCTTGGTGAAAATCCTTATACTGTTTTCCCTTTGTATAAGATACTGACTAGAAGATTGAGTAATATATATTATTACTTTAAGGATGTATGCAATCATTTGTATTTTCATGAATTTTCTGTTGGAAATGGGCATTGAATTTTGCCAAGGTCTTTTTCAGCATTTATGGAGAAAATATGTTTTTTATTCTTAAATCAAATAATTTGGTGAATTATATCAAAAGATTTCCTAATATTAGGCTATCCTTATATTCTTAGCTTAAATCCCACTTGGTTATGACATATTATTTTCATAATGGAGTATCAGAGCCTCTCTGCTATATTTAGGAATTTTCCATTGGTGTTCATAAGTGATACCAATCTGTAATTTTCTTTTACAATGTGATAAATTAAGAAGGTATAAGTTTGGGGCGCCTGGGTGGCTTAGTCGGTTAAGCGTCCGACTTTCGCTCAGGTCATGATCTCGCGGTTCATGGGTTCGAGCCCCGCGTCGGGCTCTGTGCTGACTGCCAGCTCAGAGCCTGGAGCCTGTTTCAGTCTGTGACTCCCTCTCTCTCTGACCCTCCCCTGCTCACGCTGTCTCTCTCTCTCCTAGAAATAAATAAATAAAAATAAAAATAAAGAAGGTATAAGTTTAAAAGTTATAATTGCTTATTAAAAT
Organism: Crocuta crocuta; assembly: GCF_008692635.1. Lineage (NCBI taxonomy): Eukaryota > Metazoa > Chordata > Mammalia > Carnivora > Hyaenidae > Crocuta > Crocuta crocuta. The sequence goes on from NW_027528804.1 coordinate 3,270,366, forward strand.
AATTTGGAAGTTTTCCTTAATTTTCTCTACTCTGAAGCAATTTATATAGCATTGGAAATATTTCTACCCTAAAGATGTGGTAAAATTTCATCATAGTCATATGACTGGTGTGTGCATGTGCGTATGCATGTGTGTGCATGCGCTTGCTTGTGTGTGTGTGTGTGTGTTTGAGATGGTTCCTCGACAATTTTCTCTGTTTCTTCTATGGAAATTAGACCGGCTTATGCCTTCTATTTATGCTGACCACAGTTTTGATAAACTATATTTTCCTACAAAATCTACTTCATGAAGATTTGTAAATTATTTGCATAGAGGTCTGCAAAGTAGTTGCTTATGATTTTTTAAACTTTGGCTATATCAATTATTTCTCTCATTTATTTTTTATTTTGTATATTTGTGTTTCTTCTTTATGCTCATTAAATTAATATTTTATATTTCCATTGTATTTTCTGAAAGAATAAGAATTTTGGTTTATTAACTTACCTACAGTTTTTTGTTTTTAATCTCATTACTTTTTGCTTTTATTTTTTTATTTTCTTTCTTGTGCTTTCTTTTTGTGTACTTAAGTTAATCTATTCTTAGATTTTTAAATTGGAAATTTAGTCCACTTATTTTCATTCTTTTATTTCATTGATAGAAATATTTAAAAATTAGTATTTTCCTTTTTTTTTCTTCTTTAAATGCATTCCAAAGATACTGTGTAAGAGAAATATACTGATCCTGGAAACAACGTGGATGAACCTCAAAAACATGCAGTCTGAAAGAAGGCAGATGTAATAAATACAATTGATGTGGTTCTGGTCACATGATATTCTAGAAAAGGCAAAAAGTCTATATTTACAGAAATCACATCAGTGGTTTATGATTCTGGGGGTGGTAGTGAAGATATTGACTGCACAAGAATGTGAGCTATATTTTTGTTAGGATGGTTCTATGCATGTATAAGTTTGTCAAAACATGAAATGCACCAATAACATACTTATTGGTGCATTTTTATTGCATGTAACTTCTTGTAAGGAACCTCATAATTCTAATTAGAAATAAGTATGATAATGCCTCACTATGAAAATGGAAACTTACTCTGTAGCATCTACTTAGATTTGTAAGATTCTCTGATTTCCGGTTGGACTACTTTCTTAATCTGACATTTGTTCATTGACCATTGAGAAGTTACTAATATTTTTTTGAGAAGAAGAATAGAGCAACAATTTTCTTTCACGTTTGAAACTCCATATAATTTGCCTCCTTTTTGGAGATAATTAAAGCTTGTTTCAATTTTGTTTGATCTTAGCATAAAGAGGATCATGTTCAATTTCTTAATTTTATGGTACATTCATTGTATCATAATCCTTCAGTTTTCTCAATTGTAAAATAGGAATAATGATATTACTTACCTTATATTATTATGTAAAAGTTAAATGATGTATTGTTTATAAAACTCAGCCTAGTATTTAAATTAAATAATTGATTAAAAATTTTAGTAAGCAGTACTCCCAACAAAGCTAATGACAAAACACTACTATTATTATCTAGTGGCCATGACTATCTTCTTCCTGGCTTTATTTGGAACAAAAAGCATTTGAGAATAGAGTAACAGTACTATAATTACCTAGCTAATACAATTAAACTAGAGAAAGAAATGAGGTATAAAATGTACAAATTAAGAAGAGAGTCATTGTTTTTTAATGGTTATATAACTGGAAAATATAAGAGAAATGAAATAAAAATTATTGGAAAATATAAGAGAATTCAATGAGATTTGGTTACAAAGATCCAAAAGTCAATAATGATATAGGAATATATAGATTATTGGGACAGAAAAGAGACTGATGGTAGGCTCAAATAAAGGTATAATTTATATATAAAATGAATGGAATTTTTAGTTCATGTGAAAATATTGACTATTCAATGTATGTATTCATGGGATAAAGAGCTAGCCATTTTGAAAAATGTAATAGAGGTACATCCCTGCCTCACTTTTTACATTAGTATCATTTTTTAAAGGAAAGCAAAGATTTAAGGATAAAAATGAAATCATGGGAGTATCATACAAAAAATGAAAAATTAAAAAGAATTAAATAAGACATCTCTAAATATGATTCCAAAACTAGAACCCATAAATTGGAGATTGATATACTTATCTACATAAAAATAGAATATTTAAGACATGAAAGAATATGTGAAAATAAAAATATAAATGACAAACATATGACAATATATCGATACTTAAAAATATGTGCAAAGGTTTCTACAAATCAGGAAGTCAACCAGTAACATGGAAGTTCCATTTCTCAACATTTATCTTACAAATATAAATTTCAACTGTGTGCAAAAATATTATATGAGGAAAGTTTTTGCAGTTTTGTTTGTAATATAAAAGAGTAGAGACAAAAAGTGTCAATGAATAGAGATCTGATTTAGTAAATGACACATTTCATACGGAATATTATAACACTGAAAAAACGAGACATATATGCTAGTATATGAATGGTGCACTACATTGTGTAAAATATGCTTCCACTGTGTAAAAAAGGGAATGTGGTGTGCATATGCACCCACACGTATGTGTCTAAAATATTTCCAAATTTGCTATTAAGAACTGAAAATAGCAGAGGCACCAGGGTGGCTCAGTTGGTTGAGTGTGGGACTTTGGCTCAGGTCATGATTTCATGGTTCATAGGTTTGAGCCCCATGTCAGGCTCTGTGCTGACAGCACAGGGCTTGGAGCCCGCTTTGGATTCTGCCTTCATCACTGTCCTTTCCCTGATCATGGTCTGTCTCTCTCTCTCAAAAATAAACAAACAAAAATAATATTTAATAATAATAATAGTAATAATAAAATAACTGGAAATAATTGTTGCTCTTGGAAAGGGCTGTGGGTTCTGGGAACAGAGGTGGGCCAGTAATATTTTCATTATGTATACCTTTTGTATGACTGTTCTATTGTTGTATAATAAACTACCACAAGCTTAAACAACTTAGACAGCTTCAAACAACATCCATTTATTAGTTCAGTCTTCAGGTTAGATGCACAGCTATCTCGGGTGAGTTCTTTGCTCAGGGTCTCATAAGATCAAAATCAATCTGCATGGGCTCTCAGCTGGTGGCTCTGAGGAAGAGTCCATTCCATGCTCATTTAGATTGTTGATAGAATCCAGTTCCTTGGAGTTATAGGTCTGAGGTCTTGTTTCCTTACCATCAGTTAACTAGGCTGTTTTCTGTCATAGAGGCTCCCACATCCCTCTTATATGGCCCTGTCCATCTTCAAACCAGCCAGGATGAGTTGAGCCTTTGTCATGCTTCAAATTTCTCTGACTTCCTCTTTCCCTACCAGCCTGAGAAAACTTAATTTTCTGTAGCTCATGTGATTCTCTAAGACCCAATCCATATAATTACTGGATGCAAAGGTGATGGGCCCTTCTGAACTTCTGCCTTCCATATTTTTATGAGGTTCAGTTTTTTCCATGAGAATATATTATTCTCCTAAAATAAAAACCTGCTAATAAAAAGATTATATCGAAGATTTGAAAACAACTTATAATTATCCTGTGTTTAAAATGGAATGATAAGTTGCTTTAAGATTAGAAAAAGGATGAAAGAAGACAATGTATATACAAATGTTTTTTAAATGGTGAAGTCATCAATACATTTTAGTTATACTTTTAAAAATTATTATTGCTATTATTACTATTATTAGAAACATGTTAGAGCATTGCATGGGTATTAATGGGAGAACACACAATAAGTGTATTTAAAGGTAGTGATAAGCAGTCATGATGAGTGATTAAACATATACAAAGATTATGACCTAGAAACAGTGCATATTTAACTTTAGAGTCATGTGGATAAAAGGAATAGCCAGTGGTCCTCTAGTATAGTAGTTTTTAAAGTTTCCAAAGATATAAAAAACTTTCCCTCCAATGCTGTTTAATATCAGAGGAGACCCTTGAAGTTATGGCAGCCATTATTGAGATCACATATTTTTACTTGGTTCCAGAGTCTTGAAATTTCATCGAACAGGTATTGCCAGATAGAAGTTAGAGCTCCTGAACCAGCCTGGGCACTGGGGTGTAGGAGTGAATTCTCTTTGGAGATGCAGAGCTGTGTAAATGAAGGTCAAAGTTGTTTTTTCCCCCCAAAGGTAGGAAATAATGGGAGGAAATATTGTGTTCATCTGTTCTTTATGTGTGATGCTCTTTTATTCATTTGTTCTATACTGGGTCTTCAGGTTTGCCCAGTTTCACTTCTTCTCTTGCCTTCTTGCTTGCTGCTGCAGCAGCATCTGCATCTCTTGTATTAAAACGTCACCAGCTACTCCCGCAGAGGCTCTGCTCCTTACACCGCATCCAGACTTAGATGAAGCACTGAACCAGGGGCCTGATATAGAGCCTCCCAGTAGTTGACTGGAGGCACTGGGCAAGAGTCAATACCCGAGACAAATTTTGACCAATAAGATAGAAGAGATGGGAAACCAGCAGATTAACATTTCTTTTCCATTTTCTACCTGATGGACTCTTCCAAGGCACGATGATTCCATGGAGGCTGTCTGGATAAGGCCTTCATGATACGAAAGCAAACTTTATTTTCTTTAAAGCTATGGCTAACTCAGCAATTCGTATCTTGTGTATGGTTTTTCTGTCTCACTTCCTTTCCTTCCACATTCTTGATACCCTAAGACTGAATGACCCAGTAAAGGATTAGTTATTAGTAGATAAACTTTGCCTTTTGCTGTTTTCTGGGGAACATAGGCTAAGATTCATTCATTCATTCATTCATTCATTCATTCATTCAGCAAATACTTATTGAATGAACATTATTATTAGGTGAAAATTATTATTAGTGTCTGCTGTGTGCCAGGCAGTATTTAAAGTGCTTGGGGGTACATCAATGAACAAATTAGGCAAAAACCCTTGCCTTTGCAGAGTTACTTTCTAGTAGAGAGAGAGAAAATAAATAATAAATATATTACACAAGTAAATTTTAGGGTATGACAGAAAGTGATAAGAAAACTTAATCACCTTCATCTTCTAGTTTTTCTTCCATCATTCTCCCTTCTTCCCTGCAACCCACCTTTCATACTACTGCTGATAAACTTCCTAAAATGTAAACTTGATGTCTCATCTCTTACCATTCCTCTTTTCTTTTACACACCAACAACACTGAACTACCTATAATTTCCTTTCCCCCGGAGGCCTCCTCCAAAGCAGTTTATCATCTCCATGCCTCCATACCTCTGCGTAGTCTGCTGCTTTGGCTGGAACACTTCCATATTTTCTAGCTAATTTGAGACTCACCCCAAATCATCTTTCCAGGAAATCTTATCTGACATTTCCCTCTGCATTTTTAACTTTTTTAGGGATCGTTCTGGGCTCCCCAAATTTTGTTTAAATATCTTTATCGTTACACACCAATTTTTCCCCTAAGTGTCCCTATTTCTGTGTTTGCAGCTTTCATTAATCTGAGAGATCATTTGTCCCAGGGACTATGCCATGTTTACTGTTTTACTCCTGACACTTAGCATAGTGCTCAGTAATTTTGTTTTAAATAAATGACTAAATTAAAATATGTAAAAATGAAGTTCAAGGATTGTGAGGTATGGAATTCTCACAGTTAAGTTTCCACTGGAAGGACTAGAGAAGTTGGGCATTTGGAGACATGAAATAAGTAACGTTAAAGAGAAATGGGGATAGGGGCACCTGGGTGGCTTAGTCGGTTAAGCGTCCAACTTTTGCTTAGGTCATGATCTCGCGGTTCGTGGGTTCAGGCCCCACGTCGGGGTCTGTGCTGACTGCCAGCTCGGAGCCTGGAGCCTGTTTCAGTCTGTGACTCCCTCTCTCTCTGACCCTCCCCTGCTCACGCTGTCTCTCTCTCTCTCCTAGAAATAAATAAAAATATTTTTAAAAAAAAGAGAGAGAGAAGTGGGGATAGATTTTGTTCAGTAAATAGTTGGTTTCCTTTTCTGGGCTCTGAATTGGATTCTTTGTAGATTAATTGCTAAAAATGGCTTGATTCCCTACCCAGTCATCCTGTTAACAGTGGTGTATCTCATCCCTTCAGTGATTTGGGTCTTTTTCCACATGTGTTTCCTCACCTCCTCAATCGAGGCTGCACTTTTGACTCTCTTAGATCAAAGGAATTCAGTGGAAGTGACTGTTTTGAGTATAAGCTTTGTGTTTTACTTTGAGTAAAGCCTCGTGCTTTACTTTCACTGCCTCTTTTAGACCCTTTCCTCTGCCATGAGAACAAACTTGGGACAAGCCTGTGGCAGTGGAAGCCTGCCAAGTCATTCCGGCTGTGACCAGACTCCAGTTGACCCCCCTGCTCATTGAAGAAGCCGGAGCAAGCCTAGTCAAGATCAGTTGAACCTGCGAAGCTACTAGCACAGCTACTGAACCTGTGAAGCTACTAGATTATGGGGCGGTTTTTTACACAACCACAACTAAATGACATGGAACATAAAGTGACAAAGTCCTTTTAGAACACAATTGTGGTAAAAGAATTTTATGATTTTTTTAATCAGAGTGACTAGTTTTCATAAAAATGATAGATACACCCATTAGGAAAGAAACTTTAAGCCATACTACATAATACAAAAAAGTATAAAAATCACACCACCCATTATGATATGTCTGTTTATATTTACCTTATAGTTATGCATACATAGTTCAAACTATTATATAAAATAATATATCAATTTATAAATGTAAATATTATCCCTTCACAGTTTAAGATATACTTTTGTTCAAACTCTTCAGTTGTATATTTGATATAAAAAAACTGTGTGGGTTTTGTTTTTTAATTGTTAGAGCTACTGTGTGAATTGCCCACAGTAGTCCAGAGCACATCATGTTGACTGCAAGGTTATTTGAGATGCAGCACTCTGCGAAGCCTGCCTAAAGCTACCACTGGAGGCTTTTGTGAAAGTGCTAAGTACATATTTCCATATTATTAGGGGAGTTGTTTATTCACTTACCCTGTAGGTATATATTTGTGATTCAAAAATGTTACTACTGAATATATTGACTTTAAGTCTTTTCAAGGCTTCAAATCAAATATTGATTGAAGAATGAAAATTTTATAAAATGTGAATATATTAAGAATACATGATACAGGGGTGCCTGGGTGGCTCAGTCAGTTAAGCGTTTCACTTTGGCTTAGGTCATGATCTCATGGTTTGTGAGTTCAAGCCCCTCATCAGGCTCTGTGCTGACAGCTCAGAGCCTGGAGCCTGCTTTGTATTCTGTGTCTCCACACCCCCCTTCTTTCCGCCCCTGCCCCCAACTCTTAAAAATAAATAAACATTAAAATATTTTTTAAAAATACATGATACAAAGAATACCTACCTTAAGACATACAACATTACCTTTATCTTTGAACATTGTGTCTGATCTTCCTCCCTGATCTACTCCTTTCTTCACTTTCAGAGATAACTTCACTCTTAGAGATATTAACTTTTGTTTTTTACCACACATTTCTTCTTAACTTGTTTATTTGTTTTTGTCTCAGGAACATCATTCCTGAGTTTGGCCTATAATACATTAACTTATTCATTTATGTTGCTGTTCAGAATTCCATTACACAAATGCAACATGATATATTTATCCATTTGTATTAGGGAAATAATGCTAATTGCTATCACAATCTTAACATTACAGTTGCAAGATATAAGGTTGTCTTTCATTTCACAATCTGATCTGGGTCTGTTTGTGAATGTGGCAGGAGGAATGTCTGCTCCACATAGTCATTCAGAGATCTATCACAGTGTATCATGAGGCTACTCCATACTCACTACATGCTTCAGTATACCTACATCATCCTCAGCAGGGGAAGACAAAAGGACTTTAGAGAAGGCATTTTGGCCTTTAATTGCTTGAAACATAGACAGTCAGCTCACTTTCATTTTTTTTTAAGGTTATTTTATTTTGAAAGAAAGAGTGTGAGCGGGGGAGGGACAGAAAAGAGAGAGGCAAAGAGAGAGAATCCCAGGCAGGCTCCCCACTGGCAGTCTGGAACCCGATGCACAGGGCTTAAACTCATCAACCATGAGATCATGACCTGAACTGAAACCAAGCATTGGATACTTAACCGACTGAGCCACCCAGATGCCTATCTGCTCATTTTCTTTGAGGACATTTCTTTTGAGGACATTTTCTTTGGGGACATAAATATGTTGGTGTGTGTGCGTGCGCGTGTGCATGTATTCAGAGGATAAAAACTTGTTTAATGAACACAAAGCACTGTACTTTCACAGACATCTCTTTCAGTCATGGACCAGACTCCCCTTCTTTTCAATAGAGGCTGTCTAAAGTCTTATCAAAGCTAAAAATCCACATCCTATCTGTCTTCTTCACAAGGCTATGTCTTAAAGGCTTTGGTCCCTGAACAATTTTTTTCTGTTACATTTTACTGTTTGGTTTCTAGAAGTGATTCATATTTTCCAGTTCTTCCAGGCCTCCAAATTATTGACTCTATCTATTCCCTTGCAAATCAGCAAATTCCCTCCTGGGTTTATCTATTTCTGGTAATAGGTACCTGCTCTCCTGTAATGGCAGCCAACACATGCTAGTTTTAATATTCTCTCTAACCAATTTTCACTATGGATAAGGCTCAATGTTTTTTTTTTTACTGTTTGTTTGAGAGAGAGAGAGTGTGTGAGCAGGTTGGGGAGGGGTAGAGAGAGAGAGAGACAATCCAAAGCAGGCTTCAGGCTCTGAGCTGTCAGCACAGGGCTCGATGTGGGGCTGGAGCACACGAACTGTGAGATGATGACCTTGAGCTGAAGTCAGACGCTTAATAGACTGAGCCACCCAGGTGCCCCGGCTCAATGTTTTTTTTAGCCTCTGATATCAGATTTGTCACCACCCCAAATCCAGCTCTCAGCTGATGACATATATTTAAGGATTTGTTAAGCAATATCTCACTTCAAAGCACAAATTAGTGTAATAGAATAAGCTAGTGTTGCTAACAGTATTGCTTTTTTTGTGAAAGCCTCAGGAATTTCATATGCTTGTGTCTTGCTTGCATCCCAGTTCCAATCGGATGTTTGGTAGGGGTGCTCCCTGTGGTAATACAGGGGGGTCAGCTTCCTACTTCTGCGGCACTGCCGACTTCAACACATGGCACGTGGAGGATGGGGAGAATATGGAAGAAAGCATGTGGGCGATTGATCATTTTTATCATTTCCATCTAAAATGATAAGTATCAAGGGTTTCTCTCTGGGAGATGGCTTTAAAAGTATTTAAAATTTTCTTTTTTGTGTCTCTGCCTTGTTCCTTCTTTGCTTATTCTAAGACTTCAGGAGAAGCATTGTATCCCTTTTGAGGAGAAAATGATAACTGGATAACTCAGCTCAGAAATAAAGGAGTGAATTTTACCATATAAACTAATAATTAAATACTAACCTGGTTAGAAGAGTGACATCTGGAAAAAGCTTTAGACTATTTGGATATTTAGGTAAAAAGTTTATGTAACTCTTCACTATACTAGTTGTTGACCTTTGATTGATCTCAGGCTTTAAAAAGGAACATCGGAAAATATTAACAATAATAATGCCTTTTGTTATAATCATTTTATGCCTTTGTAAGTCCGATGTTTAATTACTTACCTGCTTTATGGATTCTTGAGCCTTTTGTTTTTATATTTCATAGAGAAACTTCACACTTTGTTCAATAAAGTCTTCACTTCAATTAAAAAAATTGTTTAATGCCCATTGTATGCTTATCACAGTGTGAGTTAAAGTAGAAGCTCAGGACATGTCTTCTTAGGTTCCACACAAAATGAACACCATTATATGTGAGGTGGTGAGGAAGGAAGGCAACCAAGTATGAAAAATCATAATGGGCAAATTAGCATTTAAATGGAAAGTTACAGGTGTGGAAGAATTTCCTGTTTTAGGATTTTGAAACGTGTCCTTGATTCTTCCTCTTTACTTGACTTACATCTCTCACAAATTTTATTTTTCTTGTCAACACACTCAAATGTGTAACTCCATACAGTGACGTCAGGAGTCAGTTTACACTTGGGCAAGTATTGAGCAAATTTTGTTGTTCTTAGTATTGGTCAGATTGGATATTGTTCTTTGAGACTTATTTCTTATCGTGGCATATTACAGAAGCAGGAAATGATCTGATGTATTTTCATGTAGGAATATGGGAGGATGCAAGAAAGAGACTTTGAAAGTGCAATTAGAATATGCCCCCAGTCTCTTGCTTCATTTCTTCCAAGGGAACTGTGGTTATCCCATTATCTGGGGAAGACAGGCAGGGGCATGGACCCATATCTAAACTCAGAAAAGAAGATCTGGCTACAAGAAATGGGAGGAAGTCCAGAAATGAGCAGAATCTCTAGGATGGTTGAGAAACTATACTTAATAAATACTTTTTGCTTCAAATAGTTATTAAAAGTTCTAAGTCTAATAGAAGATTCTGCATATATATGGGTCTTAAGTAAGATGGTTACTTACTCTTTTTTATAATGTCAACTATATCTGAATAAAAATAATGACACTATTAAGATAAAGTAACAAATGTGGGAATAAATCATGAGAAGTTCCATAACAAGGCATCTGAATGTAAGTAAAATTCATTTGCTGGCCAAATCAAGCCTCTTGCGTTTACAGTTATATGTAGTATAAATTTCTCATCATGAAACTAGAAACATATAAGATGGGTAATTCTGATCCTGATAGCAGTTTTGCAATGGGATACCTATCGATTAAGAAAACACTATTGGAGAGTATGACTTGAATGTTAAAAGATGACTTTAGCTAGCTACACAAATAACTGTTTCATTGTTTTGTAATTTCTCTTGTAGCAATAAAAATGTCTTCACATACATTATATACATTTCTCTCTGTATTATTGACATCTATGAATCAGTTCACCTATGGATCAGTTCTAAAAACAAATTCTAAGCTCGTTTTTTGGATCAAGAATCCTTTTAAGAGTATGGTAAAAGGTATACAGTTCCTCTCCAGGAATATGCATGCATTTTTATAGAAAATTTCTTATAGACTCTACCTTTACAGACTCTCTGTTAGGAAACTCTACCCTCAACCATGGTTTCCCTTGCTGGATTTTGGCAGGTCTGGGGTGTTGTCCACCTGCATTCATGGCATTCCCTTTTCAGCTCTTGGGGCTGTCTACAGCAAACAATGTGGAGGTGGGAGGGAAGTATTGAATTTGAGACTGCATTTCTCTCTGGAATAAGAATAGAAAGCCATTTACTTATGTATTTATCCATTAAACAAACATGGTGTATAGTTATTATATAGAAAGCACTTTTCCAGGCACTGGGGGACATATGATATAAGACAATCAAATTACAATAAGAATCGCAGAAGTGTTATTCATACTATTAGTTTATTTAAAAACCAGAAATTCCAAATAATAAAAATACAGATTTATATTAACTACATGTACTTACATTGAATGGCATGTTTTATGTAGAAATTCCTTATAAATGGAAAAATGTCCTTTAAATGTTATTTTTATTTTTATCTTGATGTTGGGAAACCAAAGCCAATGAAGATCACAGTAAGCAAAGGAGACATGAGACTTTTATATAGGCACCAATGAAGATTACAGTAAGCAAAGGAGACACTAGACTTTTATATAGGAAATAGGATTTATAAACTCATAGAAACCCCAAAACAAACTTGGTCTAAGGCAGAAAAAAGAACTGTTTATGAAGTTGTTAACTATAAGACTTAAAAGATATTTTCTGAATGACAGCACAAATTGATATGTAGTAGACATCTTACTCAAATATAAAGTTTAAGAAAGCCAGTTAGAAAAATACAGCTATAAGATATAGTTATCTTCACAGTGTCTGTGGATCCATACTCTCAGAAGAAAATTATTTTATAAGAAATAATTATCCATGGAAAAATAAGACAAAACTCCCAGAAACTTTCACACATGGCAAAATGTGTAATGGTACATTTTCTGAGAATAGTATTAAGAATCTAATCTTGATAACTACAAGGAAACCAATGAAAGAACACTTGAATTGATTAAAGGAAATATACATTTCTAAACGTTTTCTAAGACTGCCATAACAAATGAGAACAAACTTATTGGCTTAAAACAATAGAAATTTATTCTTTCACAGTTCTGGGGGATAGAAATACAAAATTAATGTGTTGGCAGAGCTATGCTTCTTCTGAAGGCTTTAGGGAAGAATCCTCCCTCTCTTCCTAGTTTCTTGAAGCTCCTAACAATTGGTGGTTTTGGCTTGTAGCTCCATCACTCCAGTCTTTGCCTGTAATCCACCTGTCCTTATTTATATCTACCTGTGTCTTCTTCTTGATATCATCTTGAGTGTCTGCCTTGTTTCTGCAAAGCTCCTTATTCCAAATAAGGTCACATTCTGAGGTTATATGTGGATATAACTTTTGGAGGCCATGATTTAACTCACTGTACTGTACCACTGATAAAACAACAAAAATATTTTTATTTTGATTGTTTGGCTTCTGGAGAGAGAGGATAAATATTTTATTATTTTTAAACTCAGAAATTATTCCCATAAATTGACCCACCTGAGGAGCTGTGAAAGTGAAATCATACACATTCCTATCCTGTAAAAGCTTCAAAAACTTGTCATATAATAATTCATGCAGAAAGGCAAGAGATGTATGGATAGATCCTGACCTTGATAAAATAATGTGTGCTTATGGTTACTGCAATGAGACTTTCTAGTTGAACTCTACTCTTCTGTAATTAGTGAGATAATCTAAATCCATTTATGTTATTAAGAATATCATATGGCAATACATGACTGAATCTTCAAAGCAATCTTTAAAGACTTGCTTTGCTATTGGTGTGAATTTTATTTTTGTTTAGGTGGGCTAAATTTATATCTATCATTCTATTGTAATGACAGAAATGCAAATAAATTAGTTTAAAAATGGGAATCTATTGAATCATATATGTAACCAAGAATTCCAAGAGGGTGTGGTTATCTTTAAAAACATATAGATTCAAAGGGTAATATTTTTTCTTGCTCTATCTCTCCAGCCCATCTCTCTTCCATCACTTGGTTCTGTTTATATTGGTATGTTGGCTTCTCACAGTATACAGGCTTTCTCCATATAGTGGGGGAAATGGTTGCATAGCCACAGACATCTTCAGTAAGAAATCATCCCAGTCCAGTGATTTACAACTGAGGAAAGAGATGGGCATCCATTTGTGTAGTTTCATGGAATGATCCTTATTGGCCTGGATCTGCTGATTTTTTAGGACAATTATATGGTCCAGGGGATGAGATACTTTCTTAGACTAGGCTTGCAACATGTATTACTATAGTTGGGGTTGTCTTAGTCAGTTCAGACTTCTATAACAAAGTACCTGCAGACTGGGTGGTTTACAAACAATAGAAACTCAGTCTCATAGAACTAGAGCTTGGAGACCAGAGTGCTATATGGTCAAGTTCTGCTAAGAGCCAACTTCTCTATTCTCACATGATGGAGAGCAGAGCATAGAAGCAAGCTCTCTGATGACTCTTATAAGAGCACTAATCTTATTCATGAAGGCTCCATTTTCATGACCTTATCTAATTACCTCTCAAAAGCCCACCACCTAAAACCCTCACATGGGTGGATAGAGTTTCAACATATGAATTAGGTGNGATACAGAAGTTTGGTATGTAACAGGGATTTAGTGGGTCATGTCATGGCTGGTAATCTGTAGTTACAAAATAGAGTAAAGCTACCTCAGCCATGTTGAGATTCAATACATGAAAGCATTAGTGCCAGGTTCTCACCAAAATAACAATAAGCATTTTCTATATTGAACTGTTTGGAGAATTCAAAAGTTCATTGATAATGAACTTTCCAAATGCATGTCTAAATAACTTTGCTTTTAACCATGAGGGACTCTTGAATGCTGAGAACAAACTGAGGGCTGAGGGGGAGGGGGGAGAGGGGAAGGAGGTGATGGGTATGGAAGAGGGTACTTGTTGGATGAGCACTGGGTGCTATATGTAAACCAACTTGACAATAAACTATAAAAAAAATTTAAAAAAAATAAATAACTTTGCTTTTTTTTTTTTTTTTTTGAGAGTTTCTGAGCTAAAATCACTATGCTTCCTTAGCTTATACTTGGCTTTTGGAAGTCTTCCTTATAACACATTTTAAAACATTGCTCTTAAGAATGGATTGGCTGTGACATTTGGAAATGTCAGAAGTAATTTTGGCTATGGTAATACTGGCCAAAGCATTTCACCTTTTCAAGATACAATTTTTATGGCCAGGGTGCTCATGACATTGCTAGACATCTCTTTGTTCTGTTTCAGCAAATAGGTTTAGCACTGAAGCAATCCACTCCTTACAACGCAATTATCATTAGAAAATGTCATTGCATAAATTGTAGGGTAAAAGAGGCAGAGATCTGATTAGTTGTTGATTCGGAAAAGGAAAGCTCATCCTAGTGGAGCAGAGTGCCAGAAATCAAGAACTCATAGCCTGTTTTCACGTCTGCTGAAGAAAGCTTAATAAATAGAATGAATTTTAAAAATTAATTAATTGAAGAATTTTAAAATTTACATCCCAGTTAGTTAGCATATAGTGAAACAATGATTTTGGGAGTAGATTCCTTAATGCCCCTTACCTATTCAGCCCATCTCTCCTCCCACAATCCCTCCAGTTACCCTCTTTTTGTTCTCTATATTTAAGAGTCTCTTATGTTTTGTCCCTCACCCTGTTTTTATACTGTTTTTATATTATTTTTGCTTCCCTTATGTTCATCTGTTTCATATCTTAATTCCTCATATGAGTGAAGTCATATGATATTTGTCTTTCTCTAACTAATTTCCCTTAGCATAATACCCTCCAGTTCTATCCACATAGTTGCAAATAGCAAGACTTCATTCTTTTTGATTGCCAAGTAATACTCCATTGTATATATATACATCTTCTTTATCCATTCATCTGTTGATGGAAATATGGGCTCTTTCCATACCTTGGCTATTGTCGATAGTGCTTCTATAAGCATTGGGGTGCATGTGCCCCTTCAAAACACCACACCTGGATCCTTTGGATAAATACCTAATAGTACAATTTTGGGTTATGCGATAGTTCTAATTTTGAGGATCCCCTATACTGTTTTCCAGAGTGCTGCACCAGTTTGTATTCCCACCAACAGTGCAAAAGAGATCCCCTTTCTCTGCATCCTCGCCAACATCTATTGTTGCCTGAGTTGTTAAGGTTAGCCATTCTGACAGGTGTAAGGTGATATCTCATTGTGGTTTTGACTTGTATTTCCCTGATGATGAGTGATGTTGAGCATTTTTTCATGTGTCTGTTAGCCATCTGGATGGCTTCTTTGGAGAAGTGTCTATGTCTTTTACCCATTTCTTCACTGGGTTAGTTGTTTTTTGGGTGTTGAGTTTGATAAGTTCTTTATAGATTTTGGATGCTAACCCTTTATCTGATATGTCATTTGCAAATATCTTCTCCCATTCTGTCAGTTGCCTTTTAGTTGTGTTGATTGTTTCCTTTGCTCTGCAGCTTTTTATTTTGATGAGGTCCCAATAGTTCATTTTTGCTTTTGTGTCCCTTGCCTCCAGAGACATGTTGAGTAAGAAATTGCTGTGGCCGAGGTCAAAGAGATTTTTGCTGCTTTTTCCTCTATGATTTTGATGGGTTCCTGTCTTATGTTTAGGTATTTCACCCACTTTTAGTTTATTTCTTGTATGGTGTATGAAAGTGGTCCAGGTCCATTTTTCTGTATGTCGTTGAATAGAGGGGACTGATTTAAACAGTGAAATAGCCAATAGAATTTTCCAAAATTTCAGAGATAGTCGATAGGAAAGAAACATTTGTAACATTTGTTTAAAAATAGTTATAGCTGGTATGTTTTGTTTTATACAATTAATGCATTTCTGAACACAGATGTAGATTGAATTGACTAGTAACTAATATTTAAGGGGCCCTGTGTAGCTCAGTTGGTTAAGCATCCACTCCAGATTTCATTTCAGGTCATGATCTCATGGTTTGTCAGTTTGAGCCTTGTGTAGGGCTCTGTGCTGACAAGGTGGAGCCTGCTTGGGATTCTCTGTCTCCCTCTCTCTCTTCCCCTCCCCAGCTTGTGCTCTCTCCATTTCTCTCTCAATAAACAAACAAACAAACAAACAAATAAATAAACTTTAAAAAGAAAAGGAAAACATCCATAACCTTGAAGAGACTTTAGGATCTATTGCTAGTTTCATATCCATGACTTAAGATTCTTTTGTTGAGCTCCTACTATGTGCCAGATTCTGTAGCTGCTTCTGTTTCTATAAAGATACATAAGACATGCTTCTGCACTCAAGGAACTTAGGTTCCATTGGGAGAACATACATGCATTAATATTATAAAGTGAAAAGTGCTGATGATGGAGGTATGGAGTGATGTGAATGCATCATGGAAGACAACAACTCTTCTATTTAGGGTGATGGGGAAAGTAGGAAGGAATGAAGAAGATAAGAAGGAAAGGATTAGATCTTCCAGGAAGATGTTTAAAAAATAGAAAAGCTACAAAGATGCACAGCATATGTGACTATACCTTAATATATGGCCCGAGTATACATTAGATATATGGTAGAGAAGGGGATAGGGAATGAGTTGGACATATTACATGTTAAATGCTATTGACTAGGAAATTCAGGAGATTTTAGCAAAGTTTAAATTGTGTTTTTGTCTTAAGTATACAATCTATGTGTTTATGTAGATTAAAATAAACCTACTCCAAGGGAGCTTGCTGTTCTCTATGTGGATGAAGACTCAGTGCCATAGTTTCTGTTTTTAGCAGTAAATTAAAAATAATTGGGGGCACCTGCATGGCTCAGTTGGTTGAGCATCCAACTCTTGATTGTGGCTCAGGTCATGATGTCATGGTTCATGAATTTGAGACCTGCATCGGGCTCTGTGCTGTGTCAGTGCAGAGCCTACTTGGAATTCTCTCTCCTTCTTCTCTGCCCTATCCCACTTGTGCTCTCTTTCTTTCTCTTTCTCTCTCTCAAAATAAATTAACAAAACTTAAAACTTTTTTTTTTTTTTTTTGAAGAAAAAGCATAAAGGGGCACCTGGGTGGCCCAGTCTGTTAAGTGTCTGACTTCGGCTCAGGTCATGATCTCACAGTTTGTGTGTTCAAGCCCTGCATCGGGCTCTGTGCTGACAGCTCAGAGCCTGGAGCCTGTTTCAGATTCTGTGGCTCCCTCTCTTTTTGCCACTCCCACACTCATGCTCTATTTCTCTCTGTCTCAATAATAAATAAACATAAAAAATGTTTTAAGAAAGAAAAAACATAAAAAGATGTTTGCCATTTTAGCTTGGCATTTCAAGATTCTGCAAATAAACTAATGGTACCAGTAAAGTAAATCAGTGCTAGAATGAAATAAGCATTGAAAAAGGAGTTCTGGGTTCACTCTCCAGCTTTGCTTTAGTTTAACATTCAGAAGGCATTAATTAACCTTCTCTGATATTAGTTCCTTCTTCTGTAGAAGTAAGGAGGTTGTCTTCTATTTTTTGAGATACCATTTTCATTTCTGAAAATGTATCATTTTATGTTTTAAGCTCATGATTTAAATTTTTTTTAATTTATTTATTTTTGAGAGAAAGAGAGAGTCAGAGAAGGAGCAGGGGAGGGGCAGAGAGAGACAGAGAGGGAGACACAGAATCTGAAGCAGACTCCAAGCTCTGAGATGTCAGCACAGAGCCCAATGTGGGGCTTGAACTCATGAACTGAGGCTCATGACTTAAACCAAAATTGGGCGCTTAATCCACTGGCCCAGTTAACCTCATGCTTTTTTAAAATTTAGATTTAAATAAAATTTTTAAAAACTAACATGTAGTTCCCTTTGGCTTTTTGAATTATTTTTGTACTTTTTCACTATGAATTACTGTGTAAGTGGTTCAGGTGGGAGATGTAGATTGAAGGAAGATAGCTTAAGCATTAGTATACCCTCAATCTATTGTTTTTATTAATATCCTCCCATATGTCTTCATATATAAGAATGATGCTAACTCTCCCAATGTAGGGCATGTACTTTGACATACTGTAGGGATTGATTTAAGCTGAGTGCTCATTGGATCCTATCTAGTTCTTTAGCATAGCAGTCAATGACCATTGGTCAGAATAAAACTAATTCACTGCTTTGCTTAGAATTGTTTTAGAAGAGCTTCTTGAGTGGGGACAAACTTAATATCCATTTTTCTCTTTCTCTCTAGTAAAGGATCTCTAATTTTATTTGGAGCTGTAATGAATCCAGTTAAAAGCCAGCATTTCCCATTGCAACTAGATGTGGTCATTGTTTTAGCTAATAAGATATCAGTACAAGTGTTATATGGGATTTTTCAGAAATCTTCTAAAAACAGGGGATTGTGTACTTTTTTTTTCTTCCCTTGGTTCTGCTACATAATGGGGCTGGAGCTTGGGTACCCATCTTGAATGAAAAGTAACAAGCCAAGAATATTAATGGAACAGTAGAAGGAACCTGGATCCTTACATTACTTATCTACAGATTTAATTTATATGAAATAAAAGCAACTTTCTGTCTTGTTTAAGCCATTTTTTAGGTTTTCTATCAAATTTTCCTGAATCCAAATCATAATCAATTCTGTGGGAGGTTCAACATCAAATTATATCAGGTTTTCTTTTTCATGCCTACTAAATATGTCATTTTCTCTCTTCTCTTTACCCTCTTCTTCCCTGTCACCACCACCCTAAGCCTGCTGCCTTTACTGATCATGTAGATTATTGCAATGGTTTCCTAATGAGTCCACACAATCCAGTCTATACCTCTCCAATCTGTTTTCCACACTGCAATCTAATCAATGTTTTTAAACATAAATTGGTCAGATTATTACCCACTTCTCTTCTAGGCTGAAATTCTACAAAGGTCTGATCGTCTGAATGTTTGTCTTCCTATGGATTTCATATGTTGAAATCTTAACGTCCAAAGTGATAGTATTAAGAGATGGGGGTCTTTGGGAGATGATTAGGTTATGGGGACAGAGCCCTCCAGTTTTGTTTTATTTTAACATTTAAAAGACATTTGGGGCACCTGAGTGGCTCAGTCGGTTAAGCGGCCGACTTCGGCTCCGGTCATGATCTCACGGTTTGTGGGTTCAGGCCCCATGTCAGGCTCTGTGGTGACAGCTAACTCAGAGCCTGTTTCAGATTCTGTGTCTCCCTCTCTCTCTGACCCTCCCCTTCTGATGCTGTCTCTTTCTCAGAAATAAATAAAACATTTAAAAAAATAAAAAAAAATAAAAGACATTTTACTTCTCTGGATAAAAATGAGGTAGGTGGAGAGATGTGTGAAATACATGATGGGGATTAAAGAGTACACTTATGATGAAAAAAATTTTTAAAAATTAAGATGTCATCTACTCTAAAAAAAGAAAAGGAGGTTGGAAATGTCATGATTCAGATTAGTGCCCTTATAAAAAAAGAGCCTAGAAAACTAGTTCTTCCATTCTGCCACATGTGGTTACAGTAAGAAGATGGGCATCTAGAAAGCTGGCTCTCACCAGACCACAACTCTGCTGATGCCATGATTTTGGACTTCCAGACTCTAGAACTGTGAGAAATGAATGTTATATATAAGCCATCCAGGTTTTGGTATTTTTGTTATAGTAACTCAAATAAACTAAAATAAGAGGGTTCCCAATTATAGTTAGAAAAGGAACCAAAATTCTTAATATATCTGTATTAGTTTTCTAGGGCTATCATAGCAAAGTACCACAGACTAGCTGGATAAAACAACAGAGATATATTTTCTTATCATTCTGGAGGCTATAAGTCTGAGATCAAGGTGTTAATAGGATTAGTGTCTTCTATGATCTCTCTCTTTGGCTTGTAGATGGTTATCTTCTACAGTATTTTCACATGGTCTTTCTCTGTGCATGTTTGTATCCTAATCTCCTCTTCTTTTAAGGATGTCAGTCATATTGGATTAGGATCCACCTCAGTGACCTCATTTTAACTTAATTACCTCTTTAAAGACCTATCTCCAAATACAGGCACATTCTGAGATACTGTGGATTAGGATTTCAACATATAAATTTGGGGAGACATAGCTCAACCTATAATGATTCCCTATAATATTTGGCTCCTGCTCCTATGTGCTTATAAACCTTTGAAGTCCCCATGCAAAGAACACCAGGAAAACTCGTTTATCATACAAACCTTCTGGCTAAGGGAGAACACCATCTTGGCAGAGCCTTAGTAGTGTCTCAAAAGAGAAAAGTTTGAAAAGA
Organism: Crocuta crocuta; assembly: GCF_008692635.1. NCBI lineage: Eukaryota > Metazoa > Chordata > Mammalia > Carnivora > Hyaenidae > Crocuta > Crocuta crocuta. The sequence goes on from NW_027528804.1 coordinate 3,290,605, forward strand.
GTACTTATATGGTAATCTGGGTAAAGAATTTGTAAACTAAGTAAGTTCTTGGAACAAAAGTGTTTCTTTGGTTGTAACATTGTTGTCCATCACGAGTTGGTATTAAGTGTTAAAGTATGTGAGCTTTTATTGCCCATGTTACACATCATGATTAGTTAGGTTCAGTTTGTTTGTTTTGAGAGTCATAGTAAGGTTTTAGTGTCTGTGGTTTTTGTGCGTTTCTATTTTGTCAGTGCCCCTCTCTACTTCTGGTAATTCTTTTGCCTAAGCTGAAGAATAAGCCATGCCCTCTGTTATGCTATTGATCCATATTGGTATTGCTGTTCAATGGGTTCTGAGTCATTTTGATATGTTGTAGTGTCAGTTTCCTGCTCTTTACATTAGTATAATGATCTGGCGTGACAGTGGTGGCACTTGCCTGCTGCAACACAACCAGACACTAAGATAAAAATTCTTCTTAGAATATGCAAAGTGCTTTGAAGCCCTGATTATAGGCTTATAAATATATGTAAATATACTCCATAATTTCTTTGGATCTTCGTTATATAAGCAAGTAGCATTTCTCTTTCATTTGGACCTTGATTTTTTAACTTTGTCAATATCTGAAGATGTATTTCCAAATCTGGTATTTGTCAAGGATAAAGGTCTTTAATAGCACCACTAATAAAGGATAAAGGTGGCTACTGACAATTTAGAACCTGGAAATAGTAGAGAGGAAAGAAAGTTGTAAAGAAGATAGGTCTAGTTTTGTCATTCCTGTGGGTATGAGCTGGGCAAATCACCGAGCTTCTCTTAGGGAGGAATATCATCTTCCTCCAAAAAATGAGATAAAAATTCCTTCCATCTCTAAAGCCACTGTTACTGGTGTAAGTTAAGAGGCTAAGTGGAATTATCTCTGTTCTTCTTCAGTTGCAGCTAATATCCAAAGTGAGGATAAGGGGCACCAAGTGTCTCATATTCTGATAAAATCTGCCCTCGAATTACTCACAATTGGAACTATCTCCCTAGGGGTAATCATGGATAAAGTCTAACTAGAGTTAACCATCTTGCACCCCTTCTCTATTTAGCTCCCTAAACATTTAAGGAAAGATCTGTAGAGGAGAAAGAAAGGATGCCAGACTATGTACTGCAGTAGGGAGTGCTTGGTGGTAAGAGGCCCTTACATTTTGGAAGCAAGGAGAGTGAACTGAAGGCCCAAGGGAAATCACTGATTGTGACTGAGGATGCCTGCAAGACACAGAATCTAATAAGTCATCTAGCTGTATCTCATCTGCCTAGGAAGTGGCCTGGTTGATCTGTCCTTGTATCTATCCGATCAGGAGAAAACAGTATTGGAGAGAAGGGAAAGGGAGGGGCTAGATTGACAAAGATGTGTGAGTTTCTCATAAGTCTAATGGGTAGTCAGTCAGACTCAGGATCTTTTACCAGAAGCTCCCCAGAGGACAGACTGCCAGGCAGTCAGACTGCCAGTCACACTTCATGGTTCCAAGTTATGGTAGTTTCTAGCTGTGCAGGTTCTGGTTGAGGTTAGGAACGATGGTCTAGCTGTCCTCTGCCTTGTTTCTTTATAGAAACCCATCTTAGTACTATCTTTCCCAGAGAGTAAGTAATGAGAAAAACTGGCAGATGTATTTTTCTAACTGTGAATGACTTATCATTATATTTTAAATGTTACTCTGTGCTTTGTCTTGTGACCACAATAAATCCATGAGCAGCCTTTTTCTTCGCAGTTATACATAAGGTGTGTTATGTGCTAAGAGAAGGATTTCATGGTATTGTCTCCAAGTCTGACACGTAATTCGCCTTGCAAGGAGCCTTATTGCCTGGCACTCTTGCATTTTTTCTCTTGGGTTTCGATTTCTGAATGCTAGAAGGTTTTATACTCTCAGTTCTGTAGTCTTATTGACAGGGAAAAAAAGAATAAAGCTGAGATGTTTTGCTTTCTCATTGCCACCCATCAGCAGGATACTTTTTGTCCTCAAAGCAGATCTATTCTTCCCTTATTCTTTTCTCATTTCTGACCATGTTAAAAAGCTTTGTTGCTTCAGCCTTGAACTGTCTTCCCAATCAGCTAATTATGGCTTTATCCTTTCTGTGGCTGCTTTTGCAGAATGATACCATGCATTAATTTTTATCCTTTGATATTTACTATGTTTATTCTTTAGTATAAAAACTTTTAAAATCCAAAGATTTTGGAATTCTTCTTATATAACTTCATTGTTTTCGCTTTTTTCATATACCTATGTAGACATTTTACAGTCTGGATTTTTTGTTTAGATGCCTAATCTCCTTGGCTACATCATCTTTGAAAGCCTCAGACCCTGACCACATTTGCCAATCTGTAATGAGCCTTAAGATGCTACCAGTACTTTCTGGCAAATTTGAATTGCTTATTGAAACAGCCTGACTTAGAGTATGGATTTTAGTAAAAGTAAAGCATATATAATGCAGCTTTGCAAAATAATTGGCATTCACCAGATTTGTAAAAATGTGTCAAGGCTCCCTGTTCCTGACTCTTCTGGTCCATACTTCATATTCTCTGTCTCTTTTCGCTACGAGGAGACCCATACACAATTGTCTGGATACTGTGGTTTGATACAAGAAAAATCTATGCAAAGGACAAAGAAAATTGTCAAAATTCAAAGATAGAGAATGGACTACCGGTATTTATGCAGGAAAATGATATTATAAACATTTTTTTTTGAGCAAGTTTATATCAGCAGTTTGGAACATGATCAGTTGTGAGTGGGATTGGAAAGACAGTGGAGGCAAGGAGATAGCCCCTGAGAAAGATGTGGAGGGGGTGACTGAGGAAAAAGAGAAAGGCCATGACTTATTTATTTTATAAATAAGTGAATTTTATTTTATAAAAGATGAAAAGTACAGCATAGCAAATATAATCATAATAATGTAATAACATTTTTATGTTTGTTTGTTTGTTTATTTATTTACTTATTTATTTTGAGAGAGAGATGGTGAGAGCATGAATCAGTTAAGGGCAGAGAGAGTGAGGGAGGGAGAGAGAGAGAGAGAGACAGAATCCCAGGCAGGCTCTGAACTGTCAGTGCAGATCCCATTGCAGGGCTCCATCTCATGAGCCATGAGATCATGACCTGAGATGAACTCAAGAATCAGACACTTAACTGACTATGCCCCTGTAATAACATTTTATGGTGACAGATGGGTGACTTGACTTATCACAATGAGTATTAAATAAGGTATACAGTTGTTAAATCAGGGGCACCGGGGTGGCTCAGTCGGTTGAGCGTCCGACCTCAGCTCAAGTCATGATCTCACAGTTCGTGGGTTTGAGCCTCGCATCAGGTTCTGTGCTGGCAGTTTAGAGCCTGGAGCCTGTTTCAGATTCTGTGTCTCCCTCTCTCTCTGCCCCTCCCCTGCTCATGCTCTCTCTCTGTCTCAAAAATAAATAAACTATAAAAAATTTAAAAAAATTGTTAAATCAGTATCTTGTGAAGCTGAAACTACTATCACATTGTATGCTAATTATACTTGAATAAAAAACACTAAAGAAAAGAGGGAGGCAATCTAAGGCAGCGTTAGAGCCACAGGGAAGGTCCCATTGCATGAATGTCAGAGACACAGAGGAAGGAAAAGTAAATGCAGTTTCAAAGTCTGGAGAGAGCCAGATCAGAGAGATGAGGATAATTAAGAGAGTGTGTTTAAAGAAGATGAAGAACTAAAGGGCAATTGTAGTCTCACAGGTCAATAAGACATGTTTCTGTTGTATCTGTTAGTATATGTTTCATTCAAAGTCAGTAATTTTTATGCCAATCCTTCCTTTTATATTCATTGTGCTTCTCATAATCAGTAACACAATATGTTAGAATACTTCACATTATCCATCATGTGGAGAAAAGTTTACACTATCATTTTTTTTACAATGTGAAGTTCTCAGTCATAAATAGTTTACTTTAACTGTTTACTTTAACTTTAACAATTTAGTTTAGTGATGGAAAACATCAGACCACATAAGAAATGAGAAAGGATGAGAGAAATTGAATAAAGGAAGCAAAAGCAAAATTATTTATCCTCCAAGATTCTACCTCTTGGGTGATCAAGGAGGGCTGAAGAAGATTGTAATCCTTTGGTGTTGTGGTAATTCCAGTTTTTAGGCAAATGTGAATTTGAATCACAGACTTTCCTCTGAAATAATCTGTATGTGAATGAATGCTGGAGAGACATTAATTAAATTATGGCTTTAATTGAATGGGAAATATTAAAAAGGAGATTTTGCTTATAGTAAAGTCAATTTAATATAACTAACCTGATAAACAAATATCAACAAGGACCATAAATTTCAGTAAAAGTAAAAGAACGCATAAAATTTATAATTTTTGTCAGAACCTATATTATAGTTAACATCTTTCAATTATGATAGAGTATGGTAATATAAACTCTGTGAAAACAAATGACAATACACAAAAACAAAAGCAGCAAAGACAAAAAATCACTTTACACTTTTTAATATATATATTACACTTTAATATATTCAAAACTGAATGTAGAAATCCTATATTCCTTTTCATCAGCATGTTCTATGTTAAGTGATTAAGAACCTTCCTGGACAATGAGAATTAAAAAGGTCATGCCTGACTTTCAGGACAGTTCAAATGCTATTTCATTAATTCTAATTCCATCACAATTTCTTAGGGCTTATTAAGTAAGGAGATCACTAGATGCAACATCCTTAACTGTTTTTGATTACAGAGAAAGCAGACACTTGTTACTTTTTATATTTGCAATGTGCCATAAACAAGGTTTTTTTTCCCGATTTTGAAATGATGAAAAATAAAACACGGAGAGATCTCATGGGAGAAGAAATTCATGAAAGTCCTAAAATATGCTTAAGATTGACTTTTTAAGAAATGAAGAAAATTCATAATCTACCCAAAATTTGTTCTATGCTTACTGGCATTATCTTTAATCTCACAAAATACTTTACCCACTGGAAAAGGGAGGGCAACAGATGTAATAAATAATCCACTAATCATTTAGATGAAACCCCTAAAATCCAACTGAGGCTGATTTTACTCAGACAAAATGAAATAAAAATTGATCCAATTTGTTAATGTCTTATGCCTGTTAGGAATACATTCAGCTGAAAACAGAGGCTTAATCAAATAAGATTTATTTTTCTCACAAACCAAATCTCTAAGTGGGTGAGAGCTGGTGTTGGGCCAACTTCTTTGCAGTGACATCCAGAATCCATGCTCACTGTACAGGTCTCTAATACGTCTATTCCACCCTCTCAGCTTCCTTTAAAAACTTTTTTAATTAAAAATTTTTAAAATTAGAGTGTAGTCGATACAGTGTTATATTCATTTCAGGTATATAACATCGGGATTCAACAAGTTTATATGTATGTATGCTATACTCATCACAACTGTATCTACCATCTGTCACCATACGATGCTATTACAGTACCACTGACTACATTCTCTATGCTGTACCTATTATTCCCATGACTTATTCATTCCATAACTGGAAGCCTGTATTTCCCTCTTACCCACTTTGCTCATTCCCACCTTCCTCTGTCATCACTTCTCTGTGTTTATGGGTCTAATTCTGCTTTTTGTTTATTTGTTGTGTTTTTTAGTTTTGTTGTCGTTTAGTTAGTTTTCTCAATACCAATGAAATCATATGGTATTTGTCTTTCTTTGTCCTCTAGGTACTCCACCTTCCTTTTTTGACTTTAGATTTATATCTAGATCTTACCAATGTATATCATCACAATTCTTGTTATATAGAACTAGTTGAGCTTAAAAAAAAAGAAGTAGCTTAGAATTCCCTTCTGGTTCCCTTCTTTGTGTATAAATGACACATTTTTATGTAATGGTGTGTTTGTATTATGTTTGTATGATTTCTGGAGGTGGGATACAGCTGAAATCTTTCCTGAGAAATGTCACAAGCTCCAGGAATTCTGCCTCTTTGAAAAAAATTACTAAAGTGAATTATATTTGTAAAAACACATTTCTAAGATCCTTATGTTGTCTTTCATTAAAACATCTGCTTTGTCAGAAAATGATAAAAGTGGAAGGGTCATCAAGAGACAACAGTGTCAGCTTGTAAAAGGAAGTGCAGGCCTCCTCCTCACCACTTCTCTGGGAGGATCCTAGGTCCTGAGCAGAGCAGCTACTGGTGGCTGGAAGCCAATTTTCACATTGTCTTTTCTCCAGTGGCAAGATTAGTTACTGAAAACTTCTTTGTGGAAGTGACTAAAAATAAAAGATTGCCCTATCCTAAAAAATAATAATAAAAAGTTTACCTAACATTATTTTTCTTGACATGTAACCTGTAGGGACACTAGGAATGAGAAGACACTGTGGCAGATTGGCTCACTTAAAAGTCATTTCCCAGTTGTCCTTCCTATTGCTGCCTACTGGAGAATCCAAAAGTTAGATACTCATTTTTCCAGACTCACGTTATTTCTCTTGCCATATAACATGCCTACTCCCTATTTTTTGTTAGAGCTTTCCTGACTTTTTATTTTGGGGGAGGAGGTATCGATAGAGGATAAAATGGTACCCCAAGAATAGTTTTTCAAGAGCAAAGTACATGGTTTAGGGAGAAGAACAATCTGGCTGAGGTTGGTAGGACACTTGAAGGTGAATGTGCCTCAGTGAGAAGGAAGATGCCAATTAAAAATGTGGAGGCAGTTCTGAAGTAAACTTACCTTTTTTACAGTTTCACCTCAGTTCTGGTTTCATCTTTTGATTGAGACATAGTCACTTTATAATTTATGGAATGTTCTTTCTTGCCTTTGGTATTTAAGTAATTGAAGTTAATCTCTTTGAAGGAGGCCTCAGTTGGATTGAGGGAAGATTGAAAAAATCATTAAGACAAAATTAATAAAAGAAAACACTGTAGGTTGAGTAACACAGATATTATAGTCTTAGCCCCCGCAATATGACCCAATAGATAGAATAAGCTCTGGCAAAACAGGGAGTATGAGCCAAATGTTCAGCTTCTCTCATTAAAAAACAGAATTATGCAACAGTATAGACCCTGCAAGCCTATTGTTTTAAGAAGGAATTAAGCAGAATTTGTTTATTCAGTCTGGAGGGCTCAGCTAATAGATGTCTTCTGAAATGTGGAAGAAATCTCCTTGTTATAAAAGCTTAGCCAGATATTGGAGTCTGAAAGAGGGGGAGGAGAAAAGATGGCAAAGAGAAGGAACAGCTCTAGGATGAAAGTAAAATAGTAAGGCTTTTGAATCCTGATTTCCCTTCTCTGGGTTTTTGGTTTCCAAGGGATTGATGCAAGGCTAAGAGACCTTCCACAAGTGAGTAGTACACCAAGGGTAGAGCTGTTTTATTTACCTGCTTTCCCATTTGTGGGGTGACAATCCAACTTGTTGTTCCGAGTGCAACGTTATTTAGAATGAAAGAAATTGCACTGAGACAATTGGCAAAAATTGGGATTTTTCTTGACAACCAATATATCTACTTTGTACTGAGAAGATGTACATAACCAACCCAGATGGCCCTTCTGTGTGTCATGCACCCTGAGAGGAGAGCCAGCCAGCCTGTTATCAGGAAGTTTCTGGAGAGGTTAAGGGGATCCGCAGTAGAGGCAGGTAGAAAACTCTAGGCCAGGAGACTGGATGAAGTAAATGGTAATCACTCAAAGGTTGGCAGCATAAATCAAAGAGCCAACCATGAATTTTCCAGAGGTAGCTGTATTATCAGAGTCTATTAGACCATAGTGACCAGAAGATGAAGGACATTGAAATGAAGGGTGTCCTTGCTTGCTCTGCCACAGGGATGTGTAAGCCATATTTTCCCTCTTATGTCCCTGGAGATCCAGTTAGGGAGGGAAATAGGTGAAGAGGTGGCTATATGGGAGGTTGAATATTTTTATTAATAAAATGTTAATGGCCTTTTAAGATATGGGGTTTGAGTAAATTTAAACTAGATAAAAATTTATTTCAGTTTCTATTTCATGGAAAGATTAGTTACGAACAAAAATAAGGGAGCTGTATCTCTGCAAATCTAAGTTCTATGAATTGTGTGACCCTCTTTGCTGTAATTAAATAACTATGTTGTTTACTGATAGGGGCCAGAGATCTTCTTCTTCTGCATTTGTTCCAAAAACTCTTAGTAATGTTATCAATTTGTTTAATCATTCTCTGGGATCTATCTGATATCAATGGTCCTAAGAAACCTATAAAGTAGGCATTATTAGCCCATTAGCCTTTAAGCCCAAGTGAGTTAAGGCTAAGAGAAATTGAAGGGCTTAATTTAGTTAATCTAGCTAATAAGTGATAGAGCCTGGATTTAGACCAGGCTAAAAAATTATATGGCTGAATACTACCTTTTATGCTAAATTGCCTTATTTTATCAATAAATAGATTAGAATTGATGCATTAAACTCTTGACCTCTAATCTCTTCTGTGTGATTTTAAACCATGACTTAAAATTGATTAATTACTGAACTTTTTACATGCTTATAATACATGTTCTCAACTAGATTTAAAATTATTTGGTGTTTTCTTCTTGATTGTCCCATGTCTATGTTTCTTGCATTATTGTTGTCTTTAGAGTTACACATTTATTGGGGCACCTGGGTGGCTCAATTGGTTAAATGTCTGATTCTTGGTTTTTCTGAGGTCATGATCTCATGGTTTGTGAGTTTGAGCGTGTCAGTGCGGAGCCTGCTTGGAATTCTGTCCCTCCCCCCTCTTGCTCTCTATCTTTCCCTCAAAATAAGTAAAAATAAACTTTAAAAATTTAGAATTAGACATATATTCAGTAAGTATTTATGGAACGCCTATTATATGCCAGGGACTATTTTATGTTTGGGATACATTAATAAAACCCTTGGAGATGATCCTTATCCCCTTGGAACTAACATTCTGTCAGTGTAGACGAAAAATAAATGAAATGAGTAAGGAAATTATAAGATCTAGTGGAAGATGGTAAGTGCACTGCGCAAAAATGTAAAGTTGGGTAAATGGAGTTGGCAATGCTAACAGTTTGCTATTTTAGAGAAGATGAGAATAGGTCCATTAAAATTCACCAGAGAATAGCCTGAGGAAATGACTTTGCATTTGGTCCAAAGAAGAGCAGGGTGTAAGGAAACTCGGCAGTGTGGCCAGAGGAGAATAAATAAGATAAAGTCAGAGAACAGTTGGAGCTGCTGTTGAACAGATCTGATAGAAACTTGAGGGTCATTGCAAGAAAGTTAAGATTGTAATAAGGCTTTTAAGTAATTTATATTCTTCTCAACATCCAGTATGGCAGTAGGCACATACTTCTTTTTACTGGCAGATGATATCTTTACTCTTTAAAGTTCTTTACTGGAGGATTGTGATATGCAGACACATTATGCTTACATTTTTGTTGATGGACGATAATCTATCATAGATCCTTTTATTAGCAGATTCCTGCTTTGTCTGCTTAGAAAGTGATTTTTAGTTGTTAATCCATTGGGAATCACTGGATTCTCTTTACTGTCTCTGACTATTTCCTGTGCATCAACTTTGTGTTTTTTTTTTTTTTTTTTTCCAAACCACCATAAACCTCAAGATCAGGTAAAATCATGCACAGACAGGATTTCAAGAGTTGTTACTGTTGTGGTTGTTCTTTTCTTTTCTTTCTTCCCATGTTTAAAATTGTGCTAAGTGATTGGGAGGAAGGAGTTAAGAAGGCAGCTTTATTCTCTTTGTCACCTGGTTCCCAGGGAGAAAGGACTGGTGATATTTGTTAGCAAGGAAAGCTTTATCTTGAAAATGCCTTCAACACAATGCCTTGGCTAAGGAAAATTAAACTAAGATTAGGAACTTGGCACCCTGGAGAATGTCTCCTAAACTATGGAAGCCTCTGGGGTATAAAATGAAAATGTTTTAAATTGGGTACTCCCACTGTGTGAAGACCCTGTGAACCTCCCCTAGAAACCTTATCCATTCTTGACCAGAAAGGTGACCCTAATCTACCAGGGGAGGATCTGATGTCTTCCTTTCTCTGTCTGGTCCTTTTAATTGATATTACTTATTCAAGGGTAATACAGGTTAAAGTCTCTAATTCATGTTTGTCTAATCTGGCGATCTAACCGGTTAGCTCAGTGTTAGAAAGTGAATCTTCAAAAATTATTATCCATAAGAAAGGACCAAATTTACCACAGGTTCATAGATTGGTGTTTTTTTGGTTTTGTTTTTTTGTTTCTGTAAACCCAGGGGAACATCAAAGGGAGCAAGCGTCTTTTGCATGGCATTATTTGGGGAAATTGAGCTCTAAATATTTTGAGAGGAGTCTAAAGGTGAATGGCATGTCACTAAGAGGTAAGAAAACAAGTATTTAGCAAGCACAGAGGAAAGAATATCCATATTGTTCTTTCAGATTTGATAGCTGGGAACAGTTAGCTCATTCGAGAAATTCTGCAAGTTGTTTGAAACTTTTGAAATTTCTTTTCTGAAAATTGTTTTGGGAAATTTATCTTTTAAAAATGTCTCTGAATATGGCATATCTTTATTCTTTGGAGTTGTGTTTCATTGTTGGAAAAATTTAGAAGCTACCTAGGAATAAGTGCTATGAATAAGGTAGCTATTTGAGGATTTAAAAAATATGTGACTACAGTCCTGCCTCGTTTACTTGAATGGTTTATAAACTAAATGTAAAGATAAGTCTCTAAGTGAAATACAAAACTACCTGATCAAAATAGCTTCATTGGAATAAATTATGCTTTCCTAAGATGATTGCTTGAAGGATAGCTCTCACGTGGATGTTTCTGTCCTGATCGCCTACTCTGATCTTCCTATTTAAAATATCTACTTTGATAACTGTATTTAAAAGAGTTATTTTTAATCAAGCCCTTTGTTCAGTAGATGTTTTTACCTATCCCATTGTTAATGATTGCTATTTATGGAGATCAGAACTGTATTAAAATTATATATTTTAATTTTTTCTTAATCACAGTGAGTATGCCTCAGAGCAAAAGAGTGCAAATTTCCTAGTATGGATTCAAGGGAATAATATTGGGTTTTTCTATTAGCAGCCTAATGAAACTCTTGCATTGTATTTATCACAAAAAACCCTATAAATACCTTTTACAAATAGCTAATGATTATAAGAAATAACATGTTTCAGGCTTTCTTCAGTATAACACAAAACATTTGCTTTTTATGCTCCTTTATCTACATAAGAACACTATGATTTAGTTTCTGCTGAAGTGATAGCTTCTTTTCTAACCAAAGAGTGCAGAATAACTTATAGAAAAGTTGAGATGGGCTAACTAGTCCTAAAAACTGAAAAGTACTTATTCTGCTTTATAATATGCATGAGGTAATTATATGTGCGTGTGTTCATGGATATTACACACACACATTCATTTTTAACCTAAATACTACAATATAAAATTTAAAAAATATTGGTGTGTGTGTCAGTTGGCATCTTATAAGACAGTGAGACATAATTAGCAATCCAAGAGGCTTAATGGGAGAAATGCCTGTAAGAAGGAGGAGGAAAGTTTTGACACCTGCCAAAGGAAAAGGAGATGGAGCATAATTGGGCAGGAGAGCTGCAGGTGGTAAGGCAGATGTGACAGAACCGTGGTGAAACCAATAAGGAGCTCTCCATCAAAGATAGCTGACAGAGGAGTCTGGTGTTAGACAGAAATAACCAGGCTTTATTACCTACATCATGCTCAATTGTTGGCTGTTGGCGATTGGCAAAGAGTATGACCTCCACGCAAAATTTGAGGTGAACACTGAAGACACTAACACTGGGAGGTATCAGTAAATGGACTTTTTGGTACTGAATGGCAAGCTCTTTCTTGAAGATTGATCCAGGTAGCACGTGATCATGACTGCCTCAGTGAGGGCAAGTGCTTGCACGTGTGTGTGTGTGTGTGTGTGTGTGTGTGTGTACAACTATAGTCAAATTAGAGTAGATACAAGAAAGTCCTTTATCATTTAGAGAATATCATTTTGTAAGATATTCTAGTGTTACAACCCATATAAATAGGTTTTATAAGCTTGCCTGTCTTTCCTTGGAAAAACTACGTGTAGTTGGCTTGACTTGTGCCAATTTAAAAAGATTACTGAAATGTCCATATTCCTGACCATTGGCAATAGTTCTTTCTGTTAGGACTAGGAGGACTTGAACACAAGGAATGAGATGGGAATGGATGTGCTGGAATTCAGTGCCTACCACAGATCCTGTACAATCAAATCCCCATACTCATTTTCCTCTTCATATTCAGGGTAGAAGACATGAAGAAGGGAAAATGAGAGGGATTTAGTAGAGGGTTGTCTGGAATAAATAGTTTATTCTTGGTCAGAGGTAAGAAAGTAAAATGAAAACTTCTGAAATAACTGGATTATGGTCTTTATTTCCCTGATCATTGACTTATACCCACCAGCACTTAAATGGAATCAGTTATCCACCCTAGAAGAAACATGGTCAAAATATATTACTAACCCTTATTATATTGATATTTATGTTCATTTTATGAATTTTTATGAAAAATTCAGTGTGTTAAAAACCCTATAGCACCAATAATTATATAAAGGATGGGTCAGTATAATAAAAAGGTAGGGATACAGCTGTTGGAGCTTTATAGGTCAGAAAATATTTTTAACTGATTTTCGCACACTTCTGCTGATCTGTTTTGTGCCCATGGAAAGAGAAGTGAAAAAAGCATATGTAACACATTTTGATGCAAAACATAGAAGTATAATGGATTTACAGATATTTTTCTTTGAGAAATCTGAACCTTCTTGTTCTCACCAAAGGGATGTTGGTGTCATTTTAAATGTCCTTTTTGAAATGTAGCTAATTAAATTTTACATGGTCTAGGTTTATAAACCTACAGTGTTCAGAACATATCAATTAATCATTAGGTATTAATTTGGTACTTACTATATGATGCAGAATTTGTAATGGCATTGTATAGCACACATAAGGAAAATAAGATAAAGCCTTTAACCACCATGAACATCTCATCTACTTGAAGAGAGGAGAAAAATGTACAAAATACAAAGAGAAAGACATAACACAGTATATATTCTAGAACTTTGCAACATTTCTAATGGCTTAGAGATGGTTGAGTTGGCTGGGATTGGTTATAGGAAATTTATGGAGAAAGTTGGATGCAAGGTAGACATTAGAAAATGGGTAGGTGTGAAATAGACAAAGGAAAAACACAAAGGTGTTCTAAGCATGGTTGGAAACAACTGGCATCATTGTCATTTACAGACATAGGGAGGATTATCTGATTTGGCTGGATAACTTATGTTGTAAGCAAGAGAGAAGTAATATAAAATAATTGGACCCTTTAGCCCAGATTATGGAGGTCCTGGGCTTACACATGGTGTTAAAGGCAATAAAGAATCATTATAATAACAAAATGTAATTGGGCTAAGTTTTAGTATTTTCAGCCCAAGTATAATTGCTGAGGATTTCCCTTTCATTCCACCACTTCTCTGAGGAGTCACTCCATTGTTTTGGGAAGCATATGCATGTTCTAGACTGTTGGAAAAGGTTAGTCCACATTGGAGGATTTGGATGGGACTCAGTGAATTCCTGGCTTTTGGAGACTGTCATTCCCGCTTATAGTTCTGTGGGAGACGTAGAGACTGCTGTCAGAGGAAGGCCCCTATCAGGCCTCTAAAAACAGCACATCTCACAGCCTCACAGGGCTCCTTATCACAGGGTTGGGCAGCAGGCTTGTCTTGGCTCCCTGTTGCTGGTGCTGGACCTTGCCTGGCAGGATCTAAATGTAATTTCTGGGGCGCCTGGGTGACTCAGTTGGTTAAGTGTCCGACTTCGGCTCAGGTCATGATCTCACATTTCATGGGTTCAAGCCCTGCGTTGGGCTCTATGTTGACAGCCAGCTCAGAGCCTGAAGCCTGTTTCCAATTCTTTGTCTCCCTCTCTCTGACCCTCCCCTGCTCACGCTGTCTCTCTCTCAGAAATAAATAAACACATTAAAAAAATAAATGTGATTTCCCTCCTCTTTCTGGAGTCCCAGGTCTTATCTTCAGCATCTCATTTCAAGCTCCATAGATACCCTACAAATTACTATGCCTTTGAGTTTTCCTCTCCTGAGTCCTGTTGATTCTTTTTAGTCTTACGTTAAATAGAGTAGTCAGGGTTATCCTCTTGTCTTTTTTGAATCTATTTTTATGGCATGAACTCTGTGCTCAAGGGTCTTTACTTCATAATAATCTTGCTTCCTATAAATGAAAAACATTGTTTTGTTTTTGTTTTTGTTATGGGTTCAAGAGCTTGTTTTAATTAAATAAACAGGAACAAAAATTGAACATTGGCAGTTTCTTAAAATTTTTAAAACTGCTTCGCAGTTTTAATCCTATTTAGGAAAAGTAGGTGCTTCTGATTAAGGAATTACAGGTTAGGAAATAATATAAAAAGTATAATATTTAAAGTTGTTATCTCACTATATAATAATAATAGTTAATATTGATTAACCACTTAGTCTGTGTCAAAACCTGGAACAATACTTGTGGAGTATCTCATTTTGATTAAATGATTAATGATTTGATTAATACATATAACTTTAAGGGGTATGCACCTCAAATTACATATTTTATGAGTAAGATAATAGAACTCTGAGAAGTTAAATACTTTGCCAAGCTTATAGCACTAGTAACTCACTGGTGAAGTTCAGATTCCACTGTAGAAAGTCTACTGCAGAGCCACTGCTTTTACTGGCTGTGCTCTCAAAATATTTTCTTTATCAAGGGATTAACATAATTAGAAAAGTAGTTTTAGAAGATTAGTCTGGCATCTGCATAAGAGCCTGGAGAGAGGATTATTAGTTTGGAGGTTATTTTAATCTTTTAGTATGTTAAGAGCTGCAGGCATAAAATGAAGTGGAGGTCTTAGATGTTTAGCCCTAGTGGACCAGGGTAAAGTAAGCAACATTAAGGGCAGGGGATTTAAGACCAGTAGTTTGAGAAACTACCAGGAAAATATACAGTACACTCTAGGAATGTTTGTCAAACTTCCTTGACCACGAAGTTACCTGGGACACTGGTAAAAATTATAGAATCCTGAGCTCAACCCAAATGGTCTGTCAGAGGCAGATTTTCCAAAGGCGTATCCTTTTGAAAATGAGGGTGCCAGATGATTTTTTTGTGATCTGAAAAATTGGAGAAGACATTATAGAATATGCCTTGCAATTTTTTTCTCTATAAAAGCTGTATATTACATAATTATAGTGGCTTTTCTTAACTCACTGACACAATTTACTTTTTATAGTTACTACCTGATGTACAACATGGTCTAGGCCCAAGCTGTTAAAGGTTTTCAGTTCAACTAGTAAATCATCCAGGCAATTGGAGGTTTTATTGGCACTGAATTATTGTTCGCAGTAGCACACTGTATTGACTTTGTGCCATCAGACACGTGGTATGAAGTCACATGCTATCATTCATTCAGCCCTTTAATATTGACGAAGAGGAAGGCGATATGTGAACTCCTGATCCACATATGTTCCAAAGAGCTTGTTTTATCGCTCAAGCCAGCCAATTTTAAAGTAGAATGTGGTGATTTTTCATATAATTTTCTTAGCTCCTTCTGTGGATTGTCAAAGTTCCCTATTTTTTGTGGGCTCAAGCTTTTAAGATCTAGGTTTAACATTCAATTTTTAAGTTGTGCTCAGGATTGAAACAATACATATATTGTGCTGAAAATTCTCTTCAGTCTTTATAATGGACTGGAGAAATGAATGTAATAACCAGTTTGACAGTAAATAATAACAGAATATGTGATCTTTCTACATACAAATTACCTCATCAATGTTATATATAATAGTTGCTAAGCACTTGGGAATAAATATATCTAGTTCAAAATTCATCAAGTAAAGTATCAGGTATATTCCAGGTAGTCCACTAAAGATGAGAAGTCTTCCCCGCCCCGCCTCCCCACATACACACTTACAAACACAGAGTTGTTTGTTTATTTCCCAGATATTTTTAGTATTAATAAAAATCTCAGAGAGATCTGCAGACATGTGGATACAAAGTTCTTCCTCTAAAGCAGCACACATTACCCCTCTAGAGGCCAATATTATGTCTAGTGCAACTCTATTTTGAACTAGCAGCGTTGGGGCGCCTGGGTGGCTTAGTCGGTTAAGCGTCCGACTTTCTCTTAGGTCATGATCTCGCGGTTCATGGGTTCGAGCCCCGCGTCGGGCTCTGTGCTGACTGCCAGCTCAGAGCCTGGAGCCTATTTCAGAGTCTGTGTCTCCCTCTCTCTCTGACCCTCCCCTGCTCACGCTGTCTCTCTCTCTCTCCTAGAAATAAATTAAAAAATATTAAAAAAGAAAAAAAAGAAAAAAATGAACTAGCAGCGTCGATTTTCATGAAATTCTTGGTTGAAGAGCCTTAGTGGCATTGTCTAAATCACCTACTATTTCCCCAGAATTCCTATAGTATAGTTACTATTTCAGTTCTTGTATCAGAGCCTTGTCTTCTCCTTGATTTAAATTACTTACTGATTCCTTTTTCCTAGAAGACACATCAGTGTGCAAAATGGACCCTGGATAATGTGAGAAACAATCCTGAAGGCAGGCATTAGTTTGCTATTTGCTATTGAGTTCCTATCCATTTGTAAGTAATAGCCAGTAGGCTTTTACGTCACATATCCAATACCAATCATTAAGGGACACCCAGTGATCTATCTTTGACAAAAATGCCTCTCTGGAATTGACAAATAATACTATAACATTTTGGCACCATTCATCAAGAATGGATTGGCACCAGACTGTGAGTTATAGTATCAAGATTATTAGATGAATCTAAAGCAAAAGAAAGGTAATATGTTTTCCTTGTAATATCCATGAAAGTAATCCAAACACATATCCCCTACATACTAATCCCCTTCAAATTCTATTTCTGTGAAAGTTCCCTTGTAAGAACTTGCTTTCGCAAAAAGTCTCTGGATCTTCTTTCAGTAGAAGCAAGAACCTCCTTTTCTATGTATGAAATGATAGGAAGTTTTAGATTACAGGATGCTTGGATAGTGTTGGTGTTTCCCATGTAAATCGTTATCCAGTGAATAAGTTTAGATACTCAAGAAATCAACTTGTTTATTATAAGGAACTGGAACCAAAGGAAGCTGGATAATTTCCAAAGTGAAATGTGTACAAAACTCATAATCAATTTGGTTGAATACTTTAAAAATATTATTATTAATATGTAGCTGACATACAATGTCATAATTATTTTAGGTGTACAACTAACTTAGTGATTCGATAATCAGCACTCACCGTGATAAGTGTGGTCACTATCTGTCATGATACAACCTTGTTACAATATTGTTGACTATATTCCCTATGCCATACTTTTCACTCCTGTGACTTACTTATTTTAAATTTTCTTAAAGTTTTATTTTGAGAGAGAGAGAGAGAGAGCGCACAAGTGGAGAAGGGGCAGAAAGAGAGGAAGAGAGATAATTCCAAGCTCTGCACTTGCCGAGCCTGACATGGGGCTTGATCTCACCACCCTGAAATCATGACCTGGGCTGGAATCAAGAGTCCAAGAGTCAGATGTTCAACCTACTGAGACACCCAGGCACCTCAGTGTAATCAGAAGTTTGTACCTCTCAGTCACCTTCACCTATTTCAATTGAATGATTTATAGCCAATTTGTAGCAAAATTATAGCCCATTATTGTACTCATACCAAGGAGTGACAGAGCCTAACAGTACACACAACAATCTTTAATATTAAAAATAGGGCACTTATGAGCCACATAGTTAAAAACGTCCGTATGCCAGCAAGAGCAAAAAAAGTAGTATAGAGAATACAGATTAAAAAGTGACAATCTGTGATATTGTTCTATGCATCTTGGGTGAAAGCTATCTACATCTGAAGACAGACTGCTTTGGATTAGTAAGAAGCCTCAGCTTGAGATCTTCAGTAGGGATGGTCTTCCAGTGTTTGAGGATGGTTTGTGTCTTTGGTTGGGGCATATGTGTCCAAAAGTCAGTTATTTAAGTGTTTCGCTGCTGTGCTAGTTATTACCAATACCTTATAGCATCCTTGTAGTTCAGATTATGACAGTCTTTTGTTAAACACAAAACTCTGACTTTTAGCTGAGGCTTTAGGGAAGTATCAGAGCCAAACAAATAGTGTTTGTAGACGACAGAGACTTCACATGGCTGTGGTTATTACTGATAATTTTCAAAAGTGAAAGATCTGATGAGAGTTCATTACCAAAATGCAGCTGACAAAGAAATTTGGTTATTTCTGTGACATGCAAAATAAACATAATAAAGACAATCTTAAAATTTTAGACAAAATGTCTATAAGCATAATTATTGGGCATGAAGAATGTTTTAACATATAGTAAATGGTATATCTTATTTATAAAAAAAATGTATTTTTTATAGAGGAAAGTATCTTGAAATGTAACATATAATTAAACAGAGATATTATATATATATATCATATCAAGACTATACTAAGCAGATAATAAATTTTATGAGTCTAGAGTAGGTCTTTAAAAATAGCTCTATTTTAATAGAACTCTGTGGATAAATTTGATGTGCATCCTGTATTAAAAAGCACCACTCTAGAAAGTGCTAGATTCAAATTAAAGTAAGAATATGACATTTTAAATAAT
Organism: Crocuta crocuta; assembly: GCF_008692635.1. Taxonomy (NCBI): domain Eukaryota; kingdom Metazoa; phylum Chordata; class Mammalia; order Carnivora; family Hyaenidae; genus Crocuta; species Crocuta crocuta. The sequence goes on from NW_027528804.1 coordinate 3,309,212, forward strand.
AACTGATATTATGAAACTATGAGAATTATCAAAATAATTATGATAAATTATCATACCATTGTTGCCTACATCAGGTAGTACCACTAACTCTGAGATATAAAAAATATGTCAAGGCCAGCAAGGGTACTGATAAATCTCTTGTCAATTCTCCTTTAGCATATACAGTTTCTGAAATACTGAGGCATTTTACTGCACAATTTAATCTAGAAAAAGCTGAGCCTCTTTTCTGATTTGACAACTCTTGCCATGGAACTCATTAAAAATAATATTTCAAACAATCTTAATTATTTTTGGCACCTTCTTTTCCACAGTAAAAGAATGTCTTCATACTTTTCAGGGATCCTCTGGGAAATCCCAAAGATATTTTTAAGAACAAAAGATATCCTGAAAGTTATTTTACTTCGTTTAACATTTAGGATTAAATCTTAGGAAGGAAAAAAAAAATTAAAAGTTGTCAGGAGATTTGAATACTTAGGAATGTGAGTGTTGAGAAACAATTGACTACTCAACTGAAAGTAACAATAGACATTTGAAAATAAACAGAGAAGATAACATAATTCTTAAGAACTGTAACTCTTTCATAGGTGAGAAAGTTTTGTTTTCTTAGGTAAACAAGAATGTAATAAAACCAAAGGAAAGTACAGAAAATTATCCTGACAAAACACAGAATCTTTGTTATCCATGCAGATTACACAGAAAAGAATGCTTTAGGAGCAGCTGGGTGGCTCAGTCAGTTAAGTGACTGACTCTTGGTTTTGGCTTAGGTCATGGTCTCACAGTTTGTGAAATCTAGTCCTCCTTTGGGCTCTGCTTCGGATTCTTTATATCCTTCTTTTTCTGCTCCTCCCCTTCTTGTGTGTGTTCTCCCTTTCTCTTTCTCTCAAATAAATAAACATTTTTTAAAATTATTTATATTTTAGGTGAAAGCTATAATTAGTAAACTGAGGACACAAACCCATCAAAATTGAGCAAACTTTGCTAGGAATTTAACACATTTCATTGCTTGTCAGATTTACTATAATCTGAGAAAATGAAATTCCCTTTCCTTCTGCCTTTTACTACTTTCTGTATCCATCAGGTTTTGTTCTTGTCATTCAACTTTAAGACAACTATTTTCTTTTTTTTTCTAAGGGAAAACACATCTTATTACTTTGCACATAAAATTGTGCCTCTCTGACAGGACCATTAGTGGTAGAGTCTCATTCAAGTATATTAATTAAAACTTTTAGCCAAAGCAGTTTCTGTTTCACAGAGAAAACTCAGGGGGTTGAAAATTGTCACTGTCATGTAGTAGCATCTTAGATGAGCAGAATTTATGATCACACATTAAAAAACTTTCTACAGACACAATAATCCTTTGTACAATTTCTAAAACAAAAGTGAAAAATAGCTTCTCGGTAGAATGTAAACATAAGAAACACAAATATATGAACTTAAAACTATGCTTGGTAAGTGATCTTTAGTATTCTGAATGCTTGGAAATGATCTAGGAATCCAATTAATACAGATTAGTTAGGTCAGTTTTATGGTAGTTCTAAAGATCTTGTAAGCTAATCTCATATATCATAAGATATAATTAGTGTTGAAGCAAAAATTTCAGAATAATGAATCAATTTGGTTAAATGCCAATTAAACAATTTTAAAACTTTACACTTAAGTAGGTGAGTGGTAGCTTAGTTGATTAGGAATTCTGCATAAGCATAGGAAGAACATTCCAAGTAGACTAAAAATGTAAGCTTGTATTATACCCTATGTTGATAAATCAGGGAAGACATAGCTTTTTTATTAAACAAAATAATAAATAAGTCTTTTTTGTAAAATTTTACATAAAATATGGGAAACTGCATTCTTAAAATATTTGAGTTAAAATTTTATGAGAAGACCCAAATATATAAACAAATTAATAACAAACATAAACTCATTGATAATAATACAATAATAGGTGATTTTAATACCACTTATAGCAATGGATATATTAAGCAGAAAATCGACAAGGAAACAGTGGCTTTGACACACTGGACCAGATGGACTTAACAGATACACAGGTATATTCAGAACATTTCATTCTAAAGCAACAAAATACACATTCTTTTCAAGTGCATATGAAACATTCTCCAGAATAAATCACAAACTGAGTCACAAATCGAGAGCATACCATGCATGTTTTCAGATCACAATGCTATGAAACTTGAAGTCAACCACAAGAAAAAATTCGGAAAGCCCGCAAACACATTGAGGTTAACGAACATCCTACTAAAGAATGGATGGGTTAACCAGGAAATTAAAGAAGAAATAAAAAAAATACCAGCAAATGAAAATGAAAACACAATAGTCCAAACCTGTGGGATACAGCAAAGGCAGTCTTAAGAGGGAAGTATATTGCAATTCAGGCCAATCTCAAGAAACAAGAGAGGTCCCAAATGGACAACGTAACCCTACACCTAAAGGAGCTATAAAAGGAACAGCATATAAAGCCTAAAGCCAGCAGAAGGGAAATAATAAAGATTAGAGCAGAAATAAATGATAGAGAAACAAACAAAAACAGTAAAACAGGTCAATGAAACTAAGAGCTGGTTCTTTGAAAGAATTAACAAAATTGATAAACCTCTAGCCAGATTTATCAAAAAGAAAAGAAAAAAGATCCAAAGAGATAAAATGACAAAGAAAGAGGAAAGATCACAACCAGTACCATAGAAATACAAACAACTATAAGAGAATACTATGAAAAAATATATGCCAACAACTGGGCACCTGGAAGAAATTGACAAATTCTTAGAAACTCATAAACTACCAAATCTTTCACAGGAAGAAATAGAAAACTTCAACAGACCCATAACCAGCAAAGAAATTGAATCAGTGATAAAAAATCTCCCAACAAACAAGAGTCCTGGGCCAGATGGTTTCCCAGGGTAATTCTACTAGACATTTAAAGAAGAGTTAATACCTATTCTTCTCAAACTATTCCAAGAAATAGAAATAGAAGGAAAGCTTCCAAACTCATTTTACAAAGCCAGCATTACTTTGATTCCAAAACCAGTCAAAGACCCCACCACAAAGAATTATAGGCTAATATCTCTGATGAACATGGATGCAGAAATTCTCAACAAGATATTAACAAATCAAATTCAACAGTACATTAAAAGAATTATTCAGTATGATCAAATGAGATTCATTCCTGGTCTGCAGGGCTGGTTCAATATTCACAAATCAGTCAACGTTTTACACCACATTAATAAAATAAAGAATAAAAACTATATGATCCTGTCAATAGATACAGAAAAAGAATTTGACAAAATAGAGCATCTATTTTTTTTTTCTTAATGTTAATTTTTGAGAAAGAGAGAAAGAAAGAGAGCAGGGAAGGAGCAGAGACAGAGGATCCTAATCAGGTCCTGTGCTGACAGCAGCGAGCCTGATGTAAGATCTCAAGAGCCATGAGATAATGACCTGAGCTTAAGTCTGATGCTCAATTGACTGAGCCTGCCCTGCACCCCAATACAGCATCTATTCTTGGTAAAAACCCTCAGTAAAGTAATGATAGATGGAACATACCTCAACATCACAAAGGCCACATACAAAAGACGCACAGCTAACATCATCCTCAATGGGGAAAAAACGGAGAGACTTTTTTCCTACTCTCAGGAAGAAGACAAGGATGTCCACATTCCCCATTACTATTTAATATAGTACTGGAAGTCTTAGCCTCAGCAATCAAACAACAAAAAGAAATAAAAGGTGTTCAAATTGGCAAGAAAGAAATCAATCTTTCACTATTTGAAGACAATATGATATTCTATGAAGAAAACCTGAAATACTCCACAAAAAACTGCTAGAACTAATACATGAATTGAGCAAAGTTGCAGGATATAAAATCAACATGCGGAAATCTGTTGCATTTCTATACAGTAATGATCAGCAAAAAAGAAATCAAGGAATTGATCTCATTTGCAACTGCACCAAAAACAATAAGACACCTAAGAGTAATCCTAACTAAAGGTAAAAAGATCTGTATTCTGAAAACTGTAGAACTCTTACGAAAGAAATTGAAGAGGCACAAGGAAACACTAAAAAATTCCAATCTTATGGATTGGAAGAATAAATATTGTTAAAATGTCTATACTACCCAAAGAAATCTACACATTTAATGTAATCCCTATTAAAATACCACCAGAATTTTTTGCAGAGCTTGAACTAATCCTAAATATTGCATGGAGCCAGAAAGGACCCTGAATAGCCAAAGCAGTCCTGAAAAAGAAAACCAAAGCACCACTATTCTGGACTTCAAGCTGTATTACAAAGCAGCAGTTATCACGACAGTATGGTACTGGCACAAAAATAGACATATAGATCAATGGAACAGAATAGAGAAGCCAGAAACAGACCGAAGACTATATGATCAATTAATCTTTGACAAAGCAAGAAAGAACATCCAATGGAAAAAGACAGTCTCTTCAATAAATTGTGTTGTCAAAACTGTATGGCAAAATGCAGAAGCATCCATAAAAATAAAGTCAAAATGGATGAAAGACCTAAATGTGAGACAGGAAATCATCAAAATCCTAGAAAAGAACACAGGCAGCAACCTTTGTGACCTCAGCTGGAGCAACTTCTTATTAATGTGCCTGAAATCAAGGGAAGCAAAAGCAAATATGAGCTATTGGGACTTCAGCAAGATAAGCTTCTGCACAGCAAAGGAAACAATCGACAAAACTAAAAGGCAGCCTACAGAGTGGGAAGATATTTGCAAATGACATATCTGATAAAGGGCTAATATCCAATATCTATAAATAACTTATCAAACTCAACACCCAAGAAACAAATAACCCACTTAAGAAATGAGCAGAAGACATGAACAGACACTTTTCCAAAGAAGATATCCAGATGGCTGAAAGACACATAAAAGATGCCCAAATCACTCATCATCAGGGAAATACAAATCAAAACCATAATGAGATACCACCTCACATCTGTCAGAATGGCTAAAGTTAACAATACAAGAAACAACAGATATGGATGAGGATATGGAGAAAGGGGAACCCTCTTACACTGTTGGTGGGAATGCAAGCTGGTGCAGCCACTCTGGAGAACAGTATGGAAGTTCCTCAAGAAACTAAAAATAGAGCTACCCTATGATCTAGCAATTGCACTATTAGGGACAGAACCAGGGAACTGGAGTTAAACATTTCAAGTTGTTCACTCTTAGAATAATCTTAGTGTAGTGGTTCATAGCACTGGCTTTGGAATGAAATATTCTATTCTATCTCCTCCCTTGTCCCTTGCCAACTGGGTGATCTTGGGCAAGTTACACAATATTTATGAGTCTTGGGCCCCTGGGTGGCTCAGACAGTTTAGCATCTGGCTTTTGATTGACACTCAGATCATGACCTGATGGTTTGTGAGATAGAGCCCTGCATCAGGCTCTGTGCTGATGGTGTGGATCCTGCTTGGGATTCTCTCCCTCCCTCTCTCTCTGTCCCTCTCCTGTTTGTGTGGTAATGCCCCCCCACAATGAACTTTAAAGATTATGTTTTAAAAACCCCAATATTTATGAGTCTCAGTTTTTAAATCTCTCATGGGGGATTATTAAAACCTAGGGCTGTTTTGAGCTTAACTGAGGTAAAATATGTACTTAACTGAGGTAAATATTTATTGCAGTGCTGGCATGTACCAAATAGTCCACGTATTCTACATGATGATAAGATGAGAATGATACAAATTCTGCTGATGTATTGATACATTTGCTGACTGTCACTTAGGAAATTAGAAAATGGTTGGTGCCATCCTTTGTTTTAAACATTCTGCATATTTTACAATGTAATGCATTACTTTTCAGCCTTTGGTTCTTTAGGTTCAACATTTTCAGCTCATATAATCTTTCCCAAGTCATAAGATTTGCAAATCTGTAAAATTTTCATAGTTTTTCTATAAACTTTCTTCACCTTTTCCGGTCTTCTAGCTCTAGTTCTCCAATTTTTTTAGAGTATGAAGTTCATCATATTTTAATATGAAACAGGGTCATTACACTCATTATTCTTTCTAATTCATTGTGTATGATTGTTGTTTTAGTTATCTACGAATGGGAGTTTTTGATTCATAATTATTTTGATTTGTAATTGATATGACCTTTCAGTGGTTGTATTATATAGTTTTGCTGAAAAAATATTAAGCAAACATTAGTTTCTGTTCCCATTTTAAAGTATTACTAATATAAATCTTTTTTTGATATTCTGGAGTCCTAAAAACACTTTTAGCCAAACATAAACAGAGTTTCAGAAAGGTAGACTTTGAGTTGTGCAAGAAAACACTCAAGGCCATTCAGACAAGAGGTCGAGTTATTTCAGAAGTAGCTTTTATTGTCACATAAAACTGTGAAGCAAACAATTCTTCAGTAGCCTCAAGCATGTAAAAGACTGGGACTCTTAGAGATTTGACAGTCTAGCTAGGTTTCTCAACCTTTTCCTTTCCAGTGTGGCTCCCTAATACTTTTTTCTCCTTTTCTCATTAACAATCCATAGAACCTAGCTCTGACTACAAAATTACTCAGGGAATATTTTGTTGAATAAATGAATCAATGAGTACATAAAGGATATCTTCCTAAAAAGTTCATCATTTCTCTCTCAATTCCACATATTCCCATTATAGACATAAAGGATATTTATACATACTACTGATGTACAAAATGGTGTATATATTTTTGCTAAATGTACAGATGCTTGAATTATTTAGTCCATTGAAGTGCTTGACAAATTTTGGCATTTCTGGCTTAAGTTTTTGCAAAAAATGTGTGTTATCAAGACACCCCAAAACATGGTCTATTTTGAATAGGATGTGCTCAAAGTGAAGTGCTTCAAATCCCCAAAGCACAATGTGATGTACTGCCATTAACTTTTTAAAAAATGTTTATTTATTTTTGAGAGAGGAAGAGACAGAGTGTGACTGGGGGAGGGACAGAGAGAGAGGGAGACAAAAAATCCGAATCAGGCTCCAGGCTCTGAGCTGTCAGCACAGAGCCTGATGTGGGGCTTAAACTCACAAACTGACATCATGACATGAGCTGAAGTCAGATGCTTAACTGACTTGAGCCACACAGGTGCCCCTGCCATTAACTTTTGATTTGCTAGCCGAGGAAGGTAGAGGAAACAGGAGGCTGGCATATAGAAAATGGAAATGGAGTGGACCAATTTGAGTAGCAAAGTATAGGAACTCTGGAAATCAGAGTAATCAAGTGGATGGACTTAGAGTGTAATTTGAGAGCACAAGCTATGGAATCAGGCTGCCTGAATTTGTACTGTTATTACTTGTTAGTAATGCACTAGCTGTGTGCAAACTTTCTTGTTTTAATTTCTTGATCTATATGGTAGGAATCACAATACTTACTTCATGGGTTGGTGTGAGGATTAAAGAGATACTTTATAAAATACATTGTGGAGCACCCAGCACATACTAAGGATAATATTGTTATTCTTACAGAAATTATAAATCAGAGGATTCTCATGTTCTATGAGACTTGACTTTTCTGGTGAACTCACATATATAGAGCAGTATCATTGGAAGTATTTTTGCATATAATTTCGTGAAATGAATATATTTTTATTATAGTTTTATTTTTTTAATAAATGTTTTTGAGAGAGAGAGAGTGAGTGTGCATGCTTGAGTGAGCAAGGGAGGGGCAGAGTGAAGGAAAGAGAGGATCCCAGGCAGAGAGAGAGAGAGGAGAGAGAATGCCAAGAAGGCCCCACACTGTCAGTGCAGAGCCTAATGCAGGGCTCAAGCCCATTAACCATGAGATTATGACTTGAGCCAAAATCAAGAGTCAGATGCTTAACCAACTAGAGCCACCCAGGTGGCCTTTTATTATCGTTTTTGAGGTCACATAGCTATCAAACTTTGACTAAATTATTCTTACTTTCCTTTTTCCTCCTGTGTGTCCATTTCTCCCCTCTTCCTTCCTTCCCTCCTTTCCTTCTTGCTTTCCTGTATTCCTCCATCCATTCTTAAGTTCCTGTCTATCAGCATTTGCAACTTAACAAATGTTTTACAAGCTCTTCTAGGTACTGAGAATTCTTTCCTTCATCATCTATCTAAATGTTTATGAAAAAAGATTGGTTAATTCTAAGTGAGTGATAGAAAGAATTTGAAAAAGAAATAATATTTAAACTAAGCCTTGATTGTTCTCCAGGTGGGTTGGGTAGAGTAGAAGGTGGAATGGGGAAAGAGAGAAAGAATAGAAGGTGAAGAATTATAAAAGGACAGTTATATGAACTAATACAGTGGTATTTAGTGGTATGAATATAAATAAATTGGCTTCATTGACGATTTTGATGATCATAGTGTTTTTAGCAGGGGAGTGACATAATCAGGCTCACCTCTGCCAGCAGTATAGAAGATAAATTAGAAATGAGAGAAAGATTTTAGGAGATTTCTATGATAATTCTGATGCAATACTCTCTGGAAAAAAGTACTTAGGATGAAGAGAATAAATAGGTACTAGAGAGGGAGACTAAACAGGATTGAAACACCAATTAAATCTACAATAATTATATATGTTTTCCAGGCTATGTTCACTTGTGGGAAGCCAAGAGATTATTCCCAGGGGGCACACGCTTACCCCTCTTGACTTGAGGGTGATTCAAGTTTTCTGCTTCCACGTAGTGCCGAGTACTCTCCTTTTCCAATCAGTATCACTAATGTTGCTGGGGTCTCGTTTCTGGCCATAGTGGCTCTTGGCCCTTTCCCTTGGTTTCAGCTTTATGGCTTTTTGTTGTTTACACCATTGTCGTTGCTGCTGCTTTTGTTGGTTCCTCTGCTATCATGGCTATGGGCAGTCCCCAAATTTTTCAGGACTGTTGCCCTTATCATGTTTGAAGTTCCTACTCATCTGCATCTGCTACTATAGCTGGTTCTGATCTTGTTTTACGTTGAACAGGAAGTATAGGAGAAGTAATAGGCTTTACAAATGTATTAATCTCAGTTAATACATTTTAAGTGAGACAAAAAGTGCCTGGCATTTGGCTGACACTCAGCAAATATTAGCTATATTATTATGAGGTTGTTTTTATTACTTACCCTACGTAGGGAAATCAAGACCGAAAAAAATGTCAAAGATGGAGCCAATAGATTTTTAGGGTGCAGGAAGAAGAAAATTCAAGGGGAATTTGCAGCCTGAAAACAATTTGTGGGGACTCATGTCTGGCACACTGACAATCATCTCAGGTTGATGAGGCTGAGGCTGTTACTGTACTTCCATTTCTGAGTCAAGACTGCCTGAGGAACAGGGAGGAACTCATCCACCAGGCTGATCCTCAGTGATGTCCTCTGTAGAAGTGGGGAAGGTAGGAGTTTCAACCCTCCAGAATTCTTTTTTTTTATACAAATAGTTATTGTCAAGTTGGTTTCCATATGACACCCAGTGCTCATCCCCACAAGTGTCCTCCTCCGTGCCCATCTTCCTCCCGCCCCCCCACATCCATCAGTCCTCAGTTTGTTCTCAGCATTCAAGAGTCTCNGCTGCCATCCTGCAGGCCCTCGTAGGGGACCAAGGAATGCTTTTGTGCATATGAACTACTGTGACCTTAAGTCACACAGAATCTCATGCAACCTTCTTTAGTTGAACCTGAAGTTGATCTAGATGATTCATCTGCTCCTTTAAATTATTTCCAGTCTTTATTTAAATGAAGAGCAAACATTTCACTCAGATGCATTCATGGTACTTTGTTTCCTTGGGATTATTTTTGGGCTGAGCAACAAGTAAACTTTATGTTCTATATACAAGGGTAATGCTAAGTAGTCTAAATTAGGTAATGCTAAGTAAACAGCTTCAGTACAGTCTCAGTACAGAAATAATATGGAAGTTCCAAAACTTTTTTAATATTATGAATGCATTTGAGATTCTAGTGTTTCTAAACTACCACTGATGATATCATTAAGGTACAGAATTGATTTCTCAGGTGTCTTGACTATTAAAAAGTATGTAAGTTAGATTATAAGTTGGCAAATGTTATCATACACATTGTTAAAAATGTTTAATATTTTCAAATGTCACAGGAGAACCCGGAACTGTAATGTCAAGCATGGCACATCTGGGGTTTAATTTTGTAGTTCTTTGTAACATTTACCTTGCTAATCTTTGGTATTAATTTCCTTTTTCTTGTTTGATTTGCTCTGGGTAAAACTTTAAAGCATTTTTTATTTTGTATAAAATCTACATTTTGTCCTTTTTTTTGTTTTGCTTTGTATTTTTTTATGAGTGAAGCAAAGCTAAGAATGAAGAAAAAAGTAGGAAAAATACAATTTGCCAACTGTTCTTTCCTCTTTTCTCTCCCTTGAAGCCATGTACATTTACACTCCTGCCCAACCCAATCTATTTTAGGGAGTGATAAGAAGAGAGAAAAAGAAAAGGAAAAATAGAAGATAAGCCCTATCCCTCCTAACTCTTCCTTAACTTCTCCTCCCATTTTCTTTTTCATTTTTATTCGACACCATTTACTTCAATCTCCCCTTGGATCCTATTTCCACTGAGATTCTATTTGACTTGTCCTGATGTCTGATCCTTAATGTCATACTATTCTACCCCAAGATCCTAGAGCTAGCACTAGTGGCGTGGAGCTGGAGAAATTCCATCTTCTTCTGGTCGTCATGTAGGAAGTGTTCTATAATCAACAACTAGGATTATAAGAGGTGAGACAAGCCTCTGCTACCCAGAATTTAAAGTACAGAATTTCTGTTCCCTTAGCCATAAGGTTTCTGTTCTGAATTCTTTTCAGGTTCTAAATAAAGCAATTTATGTTTCTTCCAACAATACCTAGTATACGTGGGAGGGGAGTGAACAAATAAAGAGTGTGCTTCCTCTATTTTGAAGGGTTCAGTTTATTTTCTAAGCATTTAGTAAAACATTTTATTTGTTTGGTTTCATTGCCTTTCCTTTTCTCCCTCTTTCCCCTTTCTTTCTTTCCCCCTTCCTTTCTTCCTCCCTCCCTCCCTCTTTCTTTCTTTCTTTCTTTCTTTCTTTCTTTCTTTCTTTCTTTCTTTCTTTCTTTCTTTCTTTCTTTCTTTCTTTCTTTCTTTCTTTCTCTTTCTTTCTTTCTTTCTTTCTTTCTTTCTTTCTTTCTTTCTCTTTCTTCCTTCCTTCCTTCCTTCCTTCCTTCCTTCCTTCCTTCCTTCCTTCCTTCCTTTTATTCTTTCCTTACTTTCTTACAATTGACACACAATGTTACATTAGTTTCAGGTCTAAAACATAGTGATTTGACAACTCTGTTCATTATGCTATCCTCACAACGAGTGTAGCTACCATCTGTCACCATATAATGTTATTGTAAAACCATTTAATATACTCCCTGTGGTGTATTTTTTATCCTCATAACTTACTCATTATGTAACTGGAAGCCTATACCTCCCACTTTCCTTCATCCCTTTTACCCACCCCCTACCGCCTTCCCCTCTGGCAACCATCAGCTTGTTCTCCATATTTATGAGTCTGTTTCTGTGTTTTTCCTTGTTTGTTGTTGTTTTGATTCCACATATAAGTGAAATGTTATGGTATTTTTCTCTCCCTGTCTAACTTAGTTCACTTTGCATAATACACTCTAGGTTCATCTATGTTGTAAATGGCAAGATATAATTCTTTTTAATGGCTGAGTAATATTCCATTGTATATATAAACGACTTCCTCTTTATCTATTTATCTATCACTGGACATTTGGGTTGCTTCCATATCTTGGCTATTGTAAGTAATGCTGCAGTAAACATGGGGGTGCATACATCTTTTAGAATGAGTATTTTAAATTTCTTTGGGTAATACCCAGTGGTGGAATTATTGGATCATATGGCATTTCTATTTTTAATATTTTGAGGAACTTCCATATGGTTTTCCATTGTGGTTACACCAATTTACATTCCCATCAACAGTGTCCGAGGGTTCCTTTTTTTCCACATTCTCCCCAACACTTGTTTCTGTCTTTTGATTTTAGCCATTTTGACAGGTGTAAGGTGATAGCTCATTGCGGTTTTGATTTGCATTCTCCTGATGATTAGTGATGTTGAGCATCTTTTCATGTGTTTATTGGTTCTCTGTATATCTTCTTTGAAAAAAATGTTTATTCAGGTCCTCTGCCCACTTTTAATTGGACTCTTTATTATTATTTTTATTTGGGGTTGAGTTTTATAAGTTCTTTATATATTTTGGATATTAACTTCTTATTGAATATATCATTTGTAAATATCTTCTCCTATCCAGTAGGTTGTCATTTAATTTTTTTGATGGTTTTCTTAGAGTTTGTCATTGAAGCACAGAATTTCTATTTTGCTTACCCTGCTGTATATGTGAATCAGATTGCTGAAAATTTCAAGCCTAAATTGTACTTAGGATCATGTCTGAAATAAATTTATTGGATTAAACCAGCTGATATGGTCCAATAGTATCATTTATACTTCCACATACATGTTACTGTATTTTTAGTTATCTTCTGAATGCTAAGCAAAGTTACCCAAGAGAGTATATATGGAAATTTTAGTATGTTTCTTACTAATTTTCATTTCCTGCTATCATGTGCTCAAACTTCAACACAAGTTGTATATGTTTTCTTAGGGAAGTTTTAAGAAAGGAACTTGAATATTTTGGGATACAGATTTTAATTTTCTTAGTAAGTATTGTCCTCACAGGCATCTCAAATATTTTGAAGTTATGACTATAATATTGATCTATAATATTGAATCAATGAAAAATATTTTCAAATCTCTATATTGCTCATTTAAAATTTATCCTATTCTTTGGTACTTATAGCTTTTTCTTGGGAAATGTTTTATTTACAATTTTTCTTATTTTTTAAAATTCAAAATATTTTGTTACATTTGCATCTGACTGTTGTAGGAACCACAATGACTGGTTTAGAATTTGAGTTCCAGCACGGGTGTTATTCATCTTGGGAATGTTACTCAAGCTTTCTGAACTTTAGCTTCATATTGTAAATTGATGATAATGATAAGACCTACCAACAACATTGTTATGACATTTATATAATTTAATATCTGTGAAAAGATTAGAATAGTCCCTGGAACACAGTAAGGGCTATATAATTATTTGTTTTGTTATTATTTTGGAGTATTTGGAAAAAGGATAAAAAGTGCACACCTGCAGAGGGAATTTTCTACAAAATGATGTTATAATAATCTCTCTTTGGAAAAGGGTACTAATTCTCACTGATCACTATTAGATTTAACATTGATGTATAATGAATCAGAGAAAACTTTGTATTTATAAGTATGAGATGGTTAGAAGAAAGCTTTAATATCTAAGTAACAACTATTATATTGAACTCTACTCCTTAATAAGGCAAAGTATTGGAACAGCTATAATTCTTCACCACTCTTATTAGGAGGACTTAGGTGAAATAAGCCAACGAGAGCTAAGCACCCACTTCTGCTGCAGCAGAGGGATGCTGATAGACTACTCTGGAAATGGCCTGACTGGATCAAGACACAGGTCATGAGTGTGGTGGAGCAATAGAGGATGCTCAGCTTTGTCAGTGCTGGGACTGCCACAGGACACAGCACCAATGTGCTTTGAAATCTAGCTTGCACTTGATCATTTCCTCTATGAGAAGCATATGGGGTCCCAGGGTCCAAAAGAAGGCATTAATATTATAAACATGTCTAGTCATTTCCATCCCAAGGAAGAAAGCTGAGATAGAGAATGGTGACCATCTCTTATGTCAGGATCAGGGATGGAAGAACAGAGGGGTGATTGATGAGAGGTCAAAAACAAAAGTTTTCTTTTAAAAATGTACCAAACCCAATGTGCCTGGCTTGAAGAGTATTAGCTGGGTTGCACCATTCTTGTGGGCTTAGGGAGAGTTAGATAGTCCAGTTTAGAAGTAATTTACACAGGTACTTTTTATTTTATAAAATGTGTCCTAATGTGATCCACACTGATCTCAAATGTGTTATCTCCAAACCTACTCATTATTTTTCCCCCAAACTGTTTCCCTTGTTTATGATTAATATTACCATGATCCACTTTTAAAACCACCAATCTCTGAAATTCTATTTAACTTTTCTCTTCTCACTTTCTATAGCAAATTCACTAATTTAATGTACTATATGCCTGCCACTGTTCTGGGAACTAGGGAGTAAATCAGTGAAAAGAAATTAACAACAACACCAGCAACACAGAGAATATCTGTCCTTTTGCGTTATTTCTAGTGGAAGGAGACAAGTTTACAAATAATAACACGTATAATGGAATATTGTGTTTTGTTATTATGTTTCATTTTCTTATGTTACTATGATTTGTTCAGATTATTACTGTCATGAATAAATCTTTAGAAGTAAGAGTAAAGATCTGGACTCAAAACTGAAAGAGTATTAAAAAATGAGTAGAATCATCAGAAAACATTACAGCAGACTGAAAAGGATCACAAAAAACAAAAATATGATTTTTTATTCATGGAAAAATACCTCAAGTCTTGAGAGATTTAATTAAACAAACATTTATCAGAAGCCTACTACTTACAAACTTCTTCATTTCACAAATATTTCTTGAGAATATCTTGAGAACTGGGACAAAAGAGTAAATGAAAGTAGATAAAGTCCCTGCCTTTATGGAATTTTCATTCCAGTAGAGGAGACAGAGAAATAAGCATGCCCCCAACACACACATTTCCTAACTGTTCTACTTCCTAGCTCCCCAAGTTACCTCTCTGTGCTCCCACCCCATCTTAAAGAGTCTTCTACCAGTGACCTAGTTTGGGGCCTTTTCACCATAACTGGTGAAATTCCATCTTCTGCACTGCTGCAGTTATGTTTCTGAAATATAGAATTAATTATTGCAGTCCTCTCTTTAAAAATCTTTTGATTCTGTATCATCTGCTTTATGATTTCACTCGCATCCTGGCCCCTACCAATTTTCTAACCCTATTTACTACCTTAAAACCTGTGTAACATCTCCTTTTAGCTGCCACTGCAGCTTTCAGCTGAATAACTTCTCATACTTCATAGAGAAAATAGAAACAAGCACACAGAAGTGCTTTCATCTTCTTACTGCCATATCTAAACCCTATTTCTATAAGACAATATGTATCATATTCTTTATCTTCTTTTAAAACTTATCAATAGCCAATACTTCTGCTTGGCTTCAGACCACAGCCTCTCTCCATTTTTAAAGACCTTTTTGTTTGAGGTAATTACATCATAAGTTTCTTCCTTTCTGGTGAATTATTTTCACCTGTATTTGATAAGCTCTTATGTCATTCAAATATAAAACCTATTACTTGATTGCATGTTCTTCTAAATATTTTACAACATTTTTCACAAAATTTTTTCTTAACTTGCTCTCAGTTCTTCACTTACCATTTACTCATGAGCCACTCCAGTCTGGCTTGATCTCCTTCGTGGAAATTTCCCCCTCCCCTTCCTTTTCCTCCCTTTCTTCTTTTATTTGTTTTTCCAAGGACACCAGTAACAGTCACACTGCTAAATCCAGTGAGCCTTTCTGTACTGATCTTGCTCTACCACTCAGTGGCATTCAATACAATTCACCACTCATTTCTCCAAACCTGACCCTCTGGGCTAGCTCTTCCTTTTTATTCTTGTGCCTATGGTCCTTTTCCTCTGCCTGAAATCATAATATAGCCACACTTTACAGCTACGTGCTTTCTTTTAGTCACAGTGATATAAATGTTAAAAATTTTGAAATTATATTTCTTTAAGTTAATCTTTTTTTAAGCTTATTTTTGAGAGAGAGACAGAATGCAAGTAAGGGAGGGGCAGAGAGATAGAGGGAGAGAGAAAGAGTGAGAAAGAGAGGGAGATACAGAATCTGAAGCAGACTCAGAGTGCTTACAGCTTAGAGCCTGACGCAGGGCTTAAAGTCATGAGCCATGAGCCGAAGTCAGACACTTAATGGAGTGAGCTACCCAGACGCCTCCTCTTATATTTCTTTCTATCCATACTCTGAGCTCCAGATTTATGTATTCAATTGGTTATTGGGCGTGTCTATTAGAAGGCTTAGTAGTAATCTCAAGCTTGAAATTTTCCAGAACTCTTGCTGACTCCCCACTCCTAACCTATTACTCAAGCAGTCTTTCCATTCCAGTAAGTAATACCAACATCCACTCAATTGTGCAAGCCCCAAATGTAGACGTTATCCATAATTTCTCCATTTTTTTCCTCAACTCTCCTGTCAAAATCCATAAATGTGTTCAAAGTATATTTTAACCCACCCTCCTGCCCACCTCCCGTTTGTTTCTTGGTTTTCCTCTCTTTTTCCCCCTGTTGCTTATTTGTTTTGTTTCTTAAATTCCACATACATGAAATCATATGGCATTTTTCTTTTTCTGACTGACTTATTTCACTTAATACAATATACTCTAGCTCCATCCATGTCACCGCAAAGATCAAGATTTTGTTCTTTTTGATGGTTCCATAATATTCCATTGTATATATAAACCATATCTTCTTTATCCATTCATCAGTTGATAGACATATGGGCTCTTTCCATAATTTGGCTATTGTTGATAATGCTGCTATAAACATTGGGGTGCATGCATCCCTTCAAGTCAGTATTTTTGTATCCTTTGGGTAAATACCTAGTGGTACAACTGATGGATCATAGGGGAGTTCTATTTTTTTAACTTTTTGAGGAAATTCCATAGTGTTTTCCAGAGTGGCTGTACCAGTTTGCATTCCCATGAACAGTGTAGGAGGGTGCCACTTTCTTCACATCCTTGCCAACACCTGTTGTTTCCTGTGTGGGATGGGTCAAATAGATGATGGGATTATTGGGGGAAATCTGCATAAAAGCTTGGAAGAAAAAAAAGGACAAATTGAATATCCATTTAAAGAGTATTTAGAGTGCCAAATTCCCTCTTAACCTCATCTCAGTGGATGGTTGCCAGTTTATTCTCACCCCAACAAAAGTCTGAGATTTTAATCTCTGAAGATTTCTTTGAACTGCAGGATGCCAAGCATAAATCCTAACCTTAACCCTGAACCTAATTCTAACCCTATTTCTAATCCGTAACCCCTAAACTTTACCCCTAACTTTAGCCCTAAACATAACCTTTGGAGAGGCCTCTGAACTACAGGATATAAGGCACATACCCTCACTTTAACCTTACTCTAGCTCTAAATCTAATCCTAACCCCCTAAGTCCTAACCCTAACCATAACACTTACCCTAAAATTATGCTTCGGGAGAGGTCTCTAAACTGTAGGATAATAGGCACCTAGCCTCACACTGGCCCTAATCCTAACTCTAACCCTTAATCTGGACCTAAACTCAACCCTATTCCTAGATCTGAGGGGAAAAAAAGGTTTTGTATATATAATGGAATATTACTCAGCCAATAAAAAGACTGCAATCTTGTCATTTGCAGTGACATGGATGGAGCTATAGAGTATTATTCTAGTAAGAACCTAATCCTAACCCAAATCCTAACTGTTAACCACTAATGACTAACCCTTAACCCTAGCCCTAACCCTAAACATACCCTTCTGGAGAGATCTCAAAACTACAGCATAATAAGCACATTGCTTCACAGTGGTCCCAACCCTAACCCTAACTCTTAATTTGGCCCTAAACTCAACCCTTAATCCTAGATCTGAGAGAAAAAAAAAAATAAGGACTATATATNTCCGAATAATAAGTGTTGTACACAGTTAAAAGACAGTTTTGATCAATCTGAATTTTGACTGAATAAAAGTGCTTTACTTTCTCAGTGTTGTCAATCCAAACACATTACTTATCCTACAACCAAGTATTGATCAACTATATATATATATATATATTGGTATATATATATATACACTGTATATATATTGGTATATATATATATTGGTATATATATACTGTATATATATTGGTATATATATATACATATACCAATACCAAGAATTGGGTTGTCTGTGTGTCTGTGTGTAAAAACACAAAGTGGAATATTACTCATTCATTAAAAAGAATGAAATCTTGCCATTTGCAACAACGTGGATGGAGCTAGAGAGTATTATTCTACACAAAATAAGCCAGAGAAAGACAAATACCATATGATTTCACTCATATGTGGAATTCCAAAAACAAAACAAATGATTAAATTTAAAAAAAGAGAAACTAAGAGGCAAAGAAACAAACAGACTCTTTAAACTATAAAGAACAAACTAACGGCTACCAGAGGGGAGGTGGGTAGGGAGATGGGTGAAATAAGTGATGGGGATTAAGAAGTGCACCTGCTGTAATGAGCACTGGATGTTGTATGGAAGTGTTGGATCACTATATTGTACACTAGAATCTGATATTACACTGTGTGTTAATGACGAATTAAAATAAAAACTGAATGCAAAAATAAGACCAGACCAAACCACAAAATATATTTTAAATGAGTCTACTTTTTTCCAATTTTTACTCCTACTACCTTAATGTAAGCCAGGACAATTGCTATAACTTCTTAACTACTATTTCTGCTTCTTCTCTTGGTTTATGCCCGCATAGTGGCCAGAATATTTTTATTAAAATAGATATCAGATCATGTTACTCCCTTGCTTAAAGCCCATCAATGGTTACAATAAAGTTGAGGATATTTACTGCCAAAGTTCTGAATGATGCAGCCTCTGGATATTTCTTTGAGATCGTCTCCTTAAGCCTTTTCTTTGGTTTCTTCCATTCTGGCCACATTGTCCTCCTTTCTGTTAGTCGGATAAGTCAAACTCCAGTTCACCTCAGAACCTTGATTTCACTCATATGTGGATTTTAAGAAACAAAACAGAAAAACATAGGGAAAAGGAAGGAAAAATAAGATAAAAACAGAAAGGGAAGCAAACCATAAGAGACTTATTTTTTTTTCAAAAATAAATTTTAATGTTTTATTTATTTCTGGGAGAGAGGAGAAACAGAATGAGTTGGGGGTGGGGTCAGAGAGAAAGGGAGACACAGAATCTGAAACAGGCTCCAAGCTCTGAGCTGTGAGCACAGAGCCCAATGTGGGGCTTGAACTCACAAACCACGAGATCATGACCTGAGCCGAAGTCGGAAGCTCAACCTATTGAGCCACCCAGGTGCCCCTATAGGAGATTTTTAAATACAGAGAATTAGCTGAGGGTTGCTAGGGGGAGGTCAGTGGGAGGGATGGGCATTAAGAAGGGCACTTTTCGGGAGAGGACTGGGTGTCATGTGTAGGAGATGAATCACTGGTTCTACTCATGAAGCCAAGACTCTACACTGTATGGTAACTAACTTGAATTTAAATAAAAAAATTATTTTTTCTCTGGCCGTTTGCATAGCAGTTTATTTTTCTTTAAATCTTAACTCAACTATAACCTCCTCAGAGAAGCCTTCTTTACCCTTTATTCAAAATAGCACATTAGTCTTGTGCTTAAGTCATTTTTGTATATTACATTGCTTTTTTGGAATTGTTTTGGAACGTAGCACTTTAATGTTTTATTCATTCATATACTCATTCATTCATCTAATATTTATTGAGCACCTGCTCTGTGTCGAGAATTATTCTTAGTGCTTGAGCTATGTCAAAAAGTAAACAGGGGCGCCTGGATGGCTCAGTCGGTTAAGCGTCTGATTTAGGCCCAGGTCATGATCTCGTGGTTTGTGAGTTCGAGCCCCGCATTGGGCTCTGTGCTGAAGGCTCGGAGCCTGGAGCCTGCTTCAAATTCTGTTTCTCCCTCTCTCTCTGGACCTCCCCTGCTCATGGTCTGTCTGTCACTGTCAATAATATATAAATGTTAAAAAAAATTAAAAAAAGAAAATGTTTAAAAAAAGAAAACAGATACAGTTCTTTACCTTCTAAAGTTTATATTCTAGGAGTGAGATAAGTAATAAAAATAAACATAATAAATAGTAAATTATATAGTATAAGACCATAAGTACTATAGGGGAAAGACAGCAGGATTCAGTGCCATGGAGGTGAAGGGTGCTCAGAGAATTGTACTATAAAGAAACCAGCACTTTCCGAACTTATTTGGCCATAGAACAGATGTTAATATCTTATGGAACCAATCTGTCAAATAACACATCTTAGGAAAATGTGTTCTGCCTACTTACTCTCCGTCTCTCCTTCCACCTGCAAGGCACACACATTTTATACAATAGGGATCTGAGTCCCACAGAAGCTATCTAATTTTCCCTAAATCATAAATCTTTCCTAGAATTTTAAGATATGGTCTCTGAGTTACAAAGTTGATTATGAGGATTATGATACTAAGAACAATAAGTTTCTATCAAATGCATACCTAGCACATTTGATAGTTGGAGCAGCTTGTTTATGTGACAAAATTCCTCCTAGTAATAGGAAATGAAACAAAGATAGCAGTTAGAAAAAAAAAAGGAGAACATGAAATTGTTCTTTTCATGGATTCTGCATATGTAACCATACCAATGGAAAATAATAATGAATAAAATAAATATTACAGTATAAAAATGGAAACAATAATGGATTAATGTTTTTATATTACATTAATGTATTTTTTACAAAAGAAAACTGGGTCTGTTGTGTACGCTGATGGTTATGGACTGAAATTTGTGTTACCCGTCATCTCCCAAATTCATATGCTGAAATCCTAACCATCAGTGTGGCTATATTTAGAGTATGGGAGTAATTAAGTTTAAATAAAATTATAAAGGTGGGGCATTGATCTGAAAGGATTAATGTTCTTTTAAGAAGAGACAGCAGAGAGCTCACTTTGTCTCCTTTTCCATGTACCCATGGAGGAAGGCTTTGTGAGGACAGTTAGAAGGTAGCCATTGGCAAGCTGGGAAGAGAGTCCAAAAACCAAATCAGCCAGACTCTTGATCTCAGACTTCCACTCTCCCAAACTGTGAGAAAATAAATTTCTGTTGCTTAAGCCATCCAGACTGTGGTGGGGATGGGGGGTGATGGGCATGGAGGAGGGCACTTGTGGGGATGAGCACTGGGTGTTATATGTAAACCAACTTGACAATAAACTATTTAAGAAAAAAATTTTTGAAGATTCTTCAGTCATTTGTGTGACTATTTAGAACTTAGACCAACAGAAGTTTTCTGAAGAAAAGGAGTATTTATCACTGACATTGTTTAGAATTACTGGCATGCTGTGATAATAAGCAGATTAGTTTTAAATCTATTTTATCACTTTTTTTTACTGTCCAGTGTTATTAATGAGAAATTCAATGCCAAAATGATTTTAAATATTTAGGTGATTTTTTAAACTTTCTTTCTGAAATTTTAAATTAATTCTTCATCACAATGTTCAGATATTTTATTATAAAATTTCTAGGATTGGATTTCTTACTATTCATCTTGAGTATAGCTCTTAAGCTATACTCAAGTATAATTTTTTCAGGATGAAATTTTATCTTTTTGCCAGCTCTATAATTTTGCTTTTGCATTTAATGTTATTTCCTTTTCCATTATGCCTGCTGCTCATTCTAGAATTTATTTTAGAAATACATTGCATCTTGTTACTGTATTCTCCATGTCTTTTACCATTTTTCTCATAACTTATAAAGGCATTAATTATAATCCCTCTAAATGTTTTATTATTTGTTTCATGATTAGTTTTACATGTAACTTATTTTAAGTGTAGAGATATTTCTCACTGGGATTTTTCTTTACAAAGTTGGTGACTTTCAGATGGGTGCTTCATATCTGAGAAAGCTCATTCACCACAATGTCTATTGCTGCCTGGTTCCCATCATCCTAAAGGAGGTAGAGACATGCCATACATCATGATGTCCTCTGGATGTGGGGAATATATACTCTTCCTAGGAATTACTTATTGCAGGTCTAATACTAGCCTAATCTCTGTTTTGGGGCATTAATATTTTCTGCTTAATATTTGTGTTTTATATGCCATCTGAGTTTGCCTACTTAATATCATGGTTAATTTTTAGTGTCAACTTGTCTAGGCTCTGGGACTCCCAGATATTTGGTCAAACATTATTCTGGGTGTTTCTGTGAAGGCATTTTGCACGAGTCTAACACTGAAATTAGTAGACTAAGTAAAGCTGATTTCCCTCCCAAATATGGGTGGGCCCCATATTATCAGGTGAAGGCATGCCTAGAACAAAAGGCTGAGCTTCCCTCATGTAAGAGGGAACTTCTACCTGACCGTCTTCCATATGAGACTTCAGTTTTTTTCCTGCTTTTGGACTAAACTGAAGTATTGGCTCCTTCTGGGTCTCAGCATTCAGATTTTCAGATTGAAACTATATCACTGGCTTTCCTAGATTTCCTGCTTGCTGACTGCAGAACATGGGATTTCTCAGCCTCCATTATCTTTTGGACCAATTCCAATTTATTCATGTATACACCCCCCTCCTCCCACACACACATTTTACATCCTGTTGGTTCCGTTTCTTTAGAGAACCCTGACTAAATACACTATCTAATAAGAACGCCTCAGGGGCACCTGGGTGGCTCAGTTGGTTAAGCATCTGACTTTGACTGAGGACATAATCTCACTGCTCATGAGTTCAAGCCCCGCACTGGGCTCTGTACTGACAGCTCAGACCCCGGAGCATGCTTTGGATTCTGTGTCTCCTGCTCACTCTGCTGCTTCCCTGCTCATACTCTGTCCTTCTCTCTCAAATATAAAATAAAACATAATCTTTTTTTAAAAAAATGAACTCCTCAAAATGTCTTTTAAGGAGAGCATGAATCCTTTTGTCTAATATGACTATAAATTATCCTTTATTTGCTTTCCTTTTATGTGCCCTAGTCTTTCTCTTTTCCTTTCCTTTTATTTTAAAATTTCATTTATTTTTAATTGAATAATTTACGTACAAATTATATTAGTTTCAGATATACAACATAGAGATTTGATGTTTATATATGTTATGAAATGGTCACCATAAGTCTACTTACCATTTGTTGCCACACAAGGTTGTTACAATATTATTGACTATATTCCCTATGCTGTACATTACATACCCATGCCTAATTTACTTTATAACTGGAAGACTGTTCTGTTTAATTCCTTTCATCTATTTTGTCTATCCCCCCATCTCCTCCCCTCCCCTGCAGCAACCATCAGTTTGTCTTCTGTTGTTTATTTTTATTGTTGTTGTTGTTGTTCATTTGTTTTGTTTTTTAGATTCCTATATCAGTAAAGTCATAGGGTGTTTGTCTTCATTCTCTGACGTATTTCCCTTAACATAATACCCTTTAGCTCCATCCATGTTGTCTCAAATATCAAGATTTCATTCCTTTTTATAGCTGAGTAATATTCTGTTGTATTCCTTAAATATGCTACATCTTCTTCATGCATTCATCTATTGATGGACACTTAACCGCTTCCTTGTCTTGGCCATTGCAAACAATGGTGCGATGAACATAGAAGTGCCTATGTCTTTTCAAATTAGTGTTTTTGTTTTCATCAGATAAGTACCTAGAAGTAGAATTGCTGGATTATGTGATAGTTCTATTTTTAATTTTTTGAATAACTTCCATACTGTTTTTCACAGTGGCTGCACCAATTTACATTCCCACCAATAGTGCACGAGGGTTCCCATTTCTCCACATCCTCTCCAACACATGTTATTTCTTGTGTTATTATTATTAGCCATTGGATAGGTATCAGATGGTATATCATTGTGGTTTTTATTTGCATTTCCCTGATGATTAATGATATTGAGCATCTTTTCATGTGTCTGTTGGCCAATCTGTATGTCTTCTTTGGAAAAATAGCTGGTAAGGTTGCTTTTAAATTCTTTGGAGATAAGGCACTTCCTAATTTTACTGCCTTGCCCTTGTACAGTCCCTGATAATAATAGATAACATGTGTTGAGTACATTAGAATTATTGCATATTTAATCATTGTGATGAATATGTCAACGTAATAAAGTGGGAATACCCAAAATGCCTTTTCCTACATGTTTACTGGTGGTTTCTGTCCAAGATTTTCTTTCTGGTCTAGAGGACTGGTTTATTTGTCTGTTCAGATCCTTTGAAACTAGTAGCTCAATGAATCAAGTTAGGATTGCACATGATGAAGGGGAAGAATGCATGGGGGGAAAGGGAAATCTTCCTGGTTTATTTCTCTACATATTTAATCATGAGGTCTTATCATTTATTTCACTCTCTTCATAATGATTCCCCTCACCATTGGTTGATAACATCAAAATATGTAACACTGATGAACGTAGTCATATTATTTTCCTGTATTTTATAGGTTACTATTATGGCAGTACACGTATAGTGTACTTTTTGTTTCTTTACATTAAACATTTGGGAAAAAATGCCTGCTATGAATAAAAAAGAATTATTTTACTTTTATACACACAATAAAAGGAAATTGTTTTAATTTTTCTTTTTTCAACCTTATTTTTATTACGAAAATAAAAGGTATTTAGACCTTTCCCTTTATTTTGTGTTATTTTATTTGTTAAATATGCAGTCTTGGTAAACATTTGGCAGTCTGGATGTTCTCTATATCATTTTACTCAAAGGAACCCTATCCGCAAGTATTCAAGTACAGCAATACTGGCCCGTATTTTTCTACCTTATTAACTTGTTTCCTCTACTCAGCCTCCTCTGTCCTACAGGGCCCCATCTGCAGTTTGAACAATATTGATGATTAATTCCACAAAGAGTGGTTTAAACTGCAAAGCAGAACCTGGAACTGAGCCAGATTGGCCGTGTGCTCTGAAACATCTCTACAACACAGAAATGTTTTCTGGAGAACATTTCTATTATCTGCTGAAAGATGGTCTAGAAGCCCCAGTTCTAAGTGGCCCTGGAGGGTCATAGTAATAAGTTAGATGATTGTAAATTTGCAATAAAAATGACCCAGTTTAGACCCTCATAGTGACTGCATGTTAGATAGCAAGAAAGAGGTATTTCTCACAAAAGGGAGATTATTCTGCTTTCTGAATAATTTGTTAAATTTTTCATTTGGAATTACATTTTTTTCCTCAATTTTTGTTGTTACCATATGACTATGCCTGGCAATATGAGTATTTGCCATGGTATCTTAGCAATATAGAATAGCACCAGATTTGAAATTATTATTTGCACCATTTATGAATCATGGGATGTAGGAAATAGCTTGTTTTTGGAAATTTCAGTTTCTTCATTTGTAAAATCCTCCTTCCCAAGATGGTTATGGCAAGTAAACAAGACAATGTGTGTGAACAGATCTGGCACAAAGCATCAGAACTGTGTGGGATTGGAAAGGCAATGTTTGGCTGTAAGAATTCCCTAAATCTTTAGAACATCTGTATTTACAGCTGCTCAATGTATTATTCCTGAATTATTTGGTGTTTAAAAGTCACAAGTAAAAACTCACATATGTTTGATAAAAGGATTAGCAGGTAGATTTTAAACTTTAAAAAACAACTTTAATTAGCTAAAATAAAGTAATTATATTTCAAGTGTTCCTGAAACATAGGATGAAATTATTTATTTAATGTTAAATTTATTGAAGAAATTTAGAGATAATTTGTCTCAGTGGCTGTTTTTATTGCTAATGAATTATTTGTAAAAAAAAAAATAGGAGGAAAGGTGGCTTGATTTGATAATATAGAATAATTAAAAACAGGATAGAATATTAGCATCACTCATCATGTTTTCAGTTCTCCCCAAAATAACTTTCTCTCATATGAAAGCACCTTTAGTTTACTTTTAGCTTTATGTATGCTCTACTGTCATAGATTATTAATTGTGAAAATAAAGTAGGTATTACTAAAAAAAACCTCGATGAACCATTAATTTAATCTTCATATTGCTTTAGTTTAAAATATTTGTAAAATTATAGGGGTGCCTGGGTGGTTCAGTTGGTTAAGCATCCAATTCTTGGTTTTGGCTCAGATTGTGATCTCATGGTCTGTGGGTTCGAGCCCCACACTGGGCTCTGCACAGATTAAATAAGATATTCATAAAATTGTAATAGTTATTAGTTACTTATAAATTTTATTTAAATAAAATATTTTTAATTCAATGTGATTAAGAAGTGATTTTATTAGTTTCATGTTAGGAATTAAGAAAAAAATTGCCAATATTCTCAAACTTCTATTATTTAATAATGCAATTTAGTTATTGTGCTTTTTAGACATTTCTCAGCTCCAATCCCACTGTCACTGTCATTGACTGGTCTTCTCATTGGCCCTTCACCTTGATTACTTAAATTGTAACTTTATTATTTTCTAGTCATTCAATCTTTTTTGCTCCATAGTACAGCCAGTCATTTCAAAAAGTGAGATCATATTGATTCCTTAATACCATTTTATGGTTACTAATATGCAGAAGAAAAAGTTTAAATGATCTAGCGCTATGTTAAAAAAATAATAGGCTTTAGCAATGCCCTCAACTTTCACTGCTGATGCATCCCAGTACCCGTGCCCACTGCACGTAAGATGCTCACTGCATTTTTGATGAGTAAACCAATGAACCTCTCATTTCAGCCTTCTTGTACCTCCCTACCCTTGCCCTATTCCCACACTCAAATCCTGCTTTGCTTTCACATGCTACAGTCTTTCCTTCCCTTATGTCGACTACATTTGAGCCTGCAGAAAAGGCTTAAATAAAACAGAATAAAGAGATTTTGTCTGTAAGACTCATAGGAATGAGTTCAGGTCATCATCAAGTGCAGAAGATGGTTGGCATAGTTACATATTACAAAACAAGGGACTCATATAGGCACTGAAGAAAGTATCAGAGTGTTTATCACTGGAGCTTTATTTTAATCCTGTCCTAATTGTTGATTAATTTTATGGTTATGGAAGAGCGAACTCAGGAAATGCAATAATAGTGCATTGTAAGGATGAAATGAAATGATCTCTCTCACAGGAGAAATCCCACAACGTTTTGGAAGAAATTGTTTGGGGAGAAGTGGAATGGAAAGCTGTAGAATAATTTTGAGGGCGTAGAGAATTTTGAGAAATAGCTGTAAGAAGAACTGAGTGATACCCTTTTACCTTCTAGAATGAGCTAATCACAAATAAAAACTTGGAGAGGGCAGGATAACAGGAGAAGGCATGGCTGGATCCTGAAATGTAGGAAGGGGCCTTTAAGAGTGGAAATGAGAAGGGCACACAATAGCAAACGGGAAGAAGGAACGATTAAAAGCATCTGGAAAAGGAACACCTACTCAGGGCAGTCAACTCTGTGTATGGCATTTTGAGAGCCCTGTTTGATTTTCATGTATAGTATATAGTCATAGGGTCAAAGTAATTAAAGCAATACAAGTAATGGAGAGGTGAAAATATAGTAATCCCCCCTTATCCACAATCTTCCTTTTATGATTTCAGCTACTGCTGGTCACCCACAGGATGGAAACCAATGATGTCTTTGTGTGTCGTAACCTAACACTACATCACGATGCCTACGTCATTCACCTCACTTCGTCTCAGCACTTCAGTGTCTTATCTCACATCATCACAAGAAGGGTGAGTCCAGTACAATAAGATATATTGAAGGAGAGAGACAACATACACATAACTTCTGTTACGGTATATTTATTACAATATATCGTTATAATTGTTCCATTTTATTGTTAGTTATTGTTACTATATTACTGTGCCTAATCTATAAATTAAGTTTTATCATAAGGGCTCTGGCAATAGTCTTTGTGGGTGCAAATCTCAGCTCTTTTAATAGTTTTGTGGCCTGGAGCAAATTACTCAACTTCTATGTGCCTTATATTCTTCAAATATAAAATGGTTACAGAAATAGACCCTATAGCATAAGGTTGTCATGAAATGCTAAGACTAGGTCTTTGCCTTAGGTCCATGCCCAGGTAAGTATTCAGACTTTAATTATTTAAAAAATTTAAAAAAATTTTTTAACATTTATTTATTTTTTTGAGACAGAGCACGAGCTGGGGAGGGGCAGAGAGAGAGCGAGACACAGAATCTGAAGCAGGCTTCAGGCTCTGAGCTGGCCATCAGCACAGAGCCCGACGTGGGGCTCGAACCCACGAACCATGTGATTATGACCTGAGCCGAAGTTGGGCGCTTAACCGACTGAGCCACCCAGGAGCCCCTGACTTTATTTCTTGAAGTTTAATAGTGTTGACTGAGTTATTTTAGTTTAAGGGGTAAAGTATGAAATTGAGTATCAGGAACTAAACAACATAGGAATGTTTAGGAGAATGGGCATTGTTATCAGGCAAATCCATGTTTAATTCACAGCTCTAAATATCTTGATTGTTTTGACTTTGGGTACCTTCTATAACTTTTCTGGGCATCAGTTTTCTCATCTGTAAAATGGGAATAAAATAGTTTCCATCACTTAGTTTTTTGGTGAGAATTAAATACCTAATGCAAACAAAATACCACATTGTTCATCATGTAATAAGCACTCAAAAAAAGGGGTCATTATTTGTCTCTAACTAGCTGATGGATGTCCCTAAATTATTCAGGTCCAGGTCTTTATCTATAAATAGAGGCAGATTAATACAGTTTTCCCTAAGTTCTTTCCAGGTCTAAAATAGAAATTCAGCCTATGATAGACCATGTATATGTCGTAGGACAGTTTGTAAGTGTAATTTATAGGAAAGCAATTGTCCACATAACTAAATGCTCCTTGATGAGTTGGTACCTAGATCCCTAGTTTTCACTTGTGAGGACTTGCAGAACATTTTTTCTCAGACTCTGTTTAGATAATCTGGCACAATATCATTATAAGAATTTAGGATGGGATTTAATATAATCCTCTCTTTGGCTGAAGGGAAGCTAGATGCATCAATGACATTTGCCATAAATGGGAAAGATAGCTGCAGAGTTATTTAATTTGTTGGCCTGGTAACTGTCCATTGCAGCACAAAACAAAGCACTGAACCCCACAATCACTTTACCTGAATGATCAATTTGATCTTTCTTTAAGAATGTTTATATTTTCTGGGGCACCTGGATGGCTCAGTCAGTTAAGCGTCTGACTCTTGATTTCAGCTCACATTTGAGATCAAGCCCCCTATTGGGCTGTATACTGACAGCACAGGAACCTGCTTGGAATTCTCCCTCTCCCTCTCTCTCTGCCCCTCCCCAACTCATACTCTTTCTTCCTCTGTCTCTCTCAAAATAAATAAGTGAACCTAAAAAGAAAAGAATTTTTTATTTTCCAAGTAATTCAAGATCACAAGTTCTATTAGGGAAAGTACCTTTATTACTAATGTATTTTTTACCCAAGCATCTAGTGTGTTGTTTTGAACATATTAGATCATTAATGTATCCTTATTAAACAATTGAGTGAATATCTATTTGAGGACTGACTGACTGTTTTTCATGATTTTTTTCTCACACTGATTTCTACAAACTAGGTAATTCCACTCAAAGTTAGGCTATATCAGAGGCTTTGATATAGCTAAAGAGACATGAATTGGGAAAGTGCAGAAGATTGTTGAATACAAAATGCCTGAAATACTTGCCAATCCTTAAATGATTCAATCATATCCTGCCTTAAATTATCCATATATTGGGATACTATTTCCTCTTCCTTTTCTTTTCTTTCTTTTTTTTTAGAAAGTTCATCTTTTTTTTTTTAATGTTTTATTTATTTCTAGGAGAGAGAGAGAGAGAGACAGCGTGAGTAGGGGAGGGTCAGAGAGAGAGGGAGTCTCAGACTGAAACAGGCTCCAGGCTCTGAGCTGGCAGCCAGCACAGAGCCCGACACGGGGCCCAAACCCATGAACCATGAGATCATGACCTAAGTGAAAGTCGGACGCTTAACCGACTAAGCCACCCAGGCGCCCCTTCCTCTTCCTTTTCTAAGAAGGAGCTGGATTCATTGGTTTGGTTTTCTGAACTGTAATCTGACAGTCATATATCTCCTGACGAGTGAGCTGCTTAAGAATAGTATCTTTTTTGTCTCCAAGCTTACTACTTGTTCTTTAATATTTAAACCTATTTTGGTTTCCATCAAATAATGCACATTTTCAAAAAAACGCGTTAGTGAACTCTACAGAATTGAGGTTAGGAATTACCTACCATTAATATTATACCCTCTGTTGTTACTTAGTCATGAAGCCTGGGGTTCCCACTCACCCACCCCCGTGTACTTATTGAAGCACTCCTTCCAGCCACAAACACACTTTCTGAGAATTCTTATGAGTACACTTTTGCCTACTTCATTCACACTATAAGTGATTGAATGTGAAATCCTTAATTTAGTGATAAAGCAAAAATTCTACAGGAGACAATCTGTTAGGAGTCAAGCCTCCCCCCCACCCTGAAAGTCATCTTAGTGTTTCCAGATCTCGATTTGTAGAAAGAATCGAGTGAACAAATGCATGCAAACTGTTAGAATCTGGAAGTTCTATCCAATTGTAAGACAGCAGTGTAATGGCACAAGACCCATCTGGTTAGCAGAAACAATCATACATTTTTCTAACTATTAGAGACTCCTCTGTCTAATAGCCATACTGAGGCATGCTCTTTTCTTTGTGTGCTTGTTCGAATAAAGGATACACATAGAGTAGGTTTAAGGATTCTCTGAAAACTGAGGGAACTTAATTTCTGATTAAATTTCAACAAGTCAGCTTTGAGGGATAAAGAAATTCCGTTTTTTTAAATTCTTTTCGACTCTCTCTGACATATTTAGTGACTACAGGAAAATTCAAGTAGACAGTGAAAATGTAGTTGTGTTTAGGTAAACAGCTCACTAACAAAACATTTAACATTTTCTTGTGTAATTCTGTTGTGGTAGGCAAGATGAGGGCCTCCTAAAGACAGTCGCATCATAATCCCTAGAACGTGTGAGTACGTTATGTTGCAGGGCAAAGGAGAATTGAGGTTTCAGGTAGAATTACACTTAGGTTGCTAATGAGCTGCCCTTAAAATAAAGACATTATTTTGGATTATCTGGATAGCCACAATCTAATCTCAAGGGTCCTTAAAACATGAAAGAGGGAGACAGAAGACTCTGTGTCACAGTGAAGTGATGTATGGATGACTCAACCAGCCATTTCTGGCTTTGAAGAGGAAGGGGTTTATGAAATGAGAAATGCAGGTGATCCCTAGAAACTGGACAAGGAAATGGATACTCCCTTAAAGCATCCAGAAAGAATACCTTGACTTTGGCTTAGTTGATTTCTGACTTTTAAAAGTGTAAAACAATAAATCTGTGTTGTTTGAAGCCACTACATTTGTGGTAATTTATTACAAGAGAAATAGGAAGGTAATGTACTTGCCTAAGAGATTTTGTTTAATTCTTGACTAAATAAATGAATTATTTATACCTGAAATTCAGATATAAATTCAGAGTCTAGTCTATAGGCCCAGGATTTCTGCTCTTTGCACTAATGTAAAACCCCTACCTATTGGGTTTTGTTTGTTTGTTTGGTGGGTTGGTTGATTTTTTGAGGAAGCGTTTTTTACTTTCTTCTCAAATCCTTTGAAGTTTTGTAGATAGTTTTCTGGCATTCTTGTATCTTTTTCCTTCAGCTCTGAACAGAAAGTCTCACATTTGGATTGCTTTTTATTCTACCTCCCCCTTATTTCTTTTGAGCAAAGCTTTTGCTGTATTAATAAAATCCAACCAGCATGTCTAGCTTCCCTTAAAATTTTTTAAAATTGTGATAAAGTATGCAGAACATAAAATTTACTGTCTTAGCCATTTTTAAGTGTACCTTTCATAGTGTTAACTACTCGCATTGTTGTGCAATCTGTCTCCAGAACTCCTTTCAAAAGTGTTGCACAACTGCAGAAAAGGAGAGAGAGCAAAGAGAGCACATGCAGCAGGCTGTCCGACAGGAGCCGGTGGTGGGGAGTGGCGGCCAGCGCACGGGGTCTCCAGCCGATGCCTCGCCCACTCTCCTTTCTCTTTCCAACCTCTCACTCAAGCCTCCACTGGAGGCCAAAGAGGAAAGAAGCCTATAGAAGCAGTCCACACAAGTTAGCTGCCTGCGGCGTGGAAGAGGGCGCCGAAAGGAGAGTGGATCTGGTGCACAAAGCAGATGAAAACCAAAACAAGGTGTATCCGAATAATGCAGCTGTGCGGCGTGTGTGAGAGCCCAGTGAAACGAAGCGCACCGCGGGCACTCCAGCAGTACGGACGCCCCGCGCTGCCCTCTGCTCTCACTCCTTGCCCCGTCGGAACGAGGGTGGCGGTAGCTCCCTACTGTTCCCATGCGGCACCAGCTCTTCTGATTTCCCTTACAACCTCCACAAACTTTTGCAAATAGTCCTTTATGACCCGGCTGCGTCTGTTTCCTGCTGGAACCATGACTTTTCACGCTTTCTGAGAATGTCTTTTCCAGACCTGTGTTGCTCTAGCTCTGCTCCTGTCTTGGTCCACTGCCCCTGCTGTGAATCAATATGACTTGCCAATAAGTAAAAGAAAGCATATTGAAAAAGGCTCCAAAAGTAGACTTTCTCTGGGTAGAATACCAAGTTAAAAAGATAAACAGCTCACAGGTAGGATGAAGCTATAGGTAATGGCATTACACTTTACCCCTCGAAGACTTTAGAAGAACCGAGTGAATTCCTTCTATAGGAAAATATAAAACTGTTATCTCCCCTTTAAAAAAACTTTTTAAAATGATATTTTTGAGAGAGAGAGAGAGAGAGAGAGTGTGAGCTGGAGAGGGACAGAGAGAGAAGGAGACACAGAATCTGAAGCAGGGTGCAGGCTCTGAGCTGTCAGCACAGAACTAGACATGGGACTCAAACCCACAAATGAACTGCAGGATCATGACTTGAGTCGAAGTTGGACACTTAACCAGCGAGCCACCCAGGTACCCCACTATCTTCCCCTTTTTAAAATGATCTGTCATATTGTCTGCATTTTTTTCTGCTAAAATGTGTTTTCTGTCTTTTAGCAATTTTTCTCAGTAGAATTTTCAGTCAATTCCTTAAGTTTGCCTCTGACAAAAGACATCACTATATAAGTTTTTTGTTATTAGGAGGTGTTGTTCTCAGAAAAAGAAATTCTTAAGGATTGTACTTGCATGGAATTTGTGAATAAAATTTTATTTAGGCAAGCATGACACTGAATTACTCCCTGATAGCATTTCTAAGAATTTTATGACTCTCATTTCCAACATGTTTCCCCCTAAAAGATGCAAGTTTTCCCCAACAAACTGATCTATTTTCCTACTTTGGTATTTCACTTCTCCTCTTGGATTTGCTGACAGGGCACAGAGGACTTGCTGTGGTGCTGTGGGAACTTGTTCCTCTGTGTGGGCTGTGAGTGTTGTGGGACTGTCAATTACTGTTACCCCCAGGAGGCTTCCAAAACACTTAGGATAGAAGACAGTTTTTCACTTGTTCAAAATCGTTCCGCTTCTCATTAGGACCTTCTTGACCATCCATGTTTAATCCCTAGATGGAATCCAGCTCTTTTTGTTCATGAACACTTCAGATGTTCTCCTATTTTTAAAAAATTTTTAATAGTTTTTATTTATTTTTGAGACAGAGAGAGACAGAGCATGAGTGGGGGAGGGGCAGAGAGAGAGGGAGACACAGAATCTGAAACAGGCTCCAGGCTCTGAGCTTCCAGCACAGAACCCGATGCAGGCCTGGAACCCAGGAACTGGGAGATCATGACCTGAGCCAAAGTCGGACACTTAACCGACTGAACCACACAGAAGCCCATCTAATCTCGGTAGGGGAATCCAGTGAAACTCTCTTTTATCTTACGTGCATGCACACGCACGTGCACACAGCTGGTGAGAAGACTGTAGGTGTACCTCTAAATTGTCATTGTCAGCTTTTCACTCTAAATAGCCACTTAACCAAATACACAGTGTCTCTATTAAAAATTATACATTTCAGTCACTCCCAATTTTAGACACTATCTGGAAAGACAAGATAAAAAATGAACCCCAAGAAAAGGCCTTCTAATATGATATTTAAAGCAGTATTTGCTTAAAGCAAAAGATTCATTTCCTGAACTGCTTTTCAAGACAATGCACTGAATACTTAGGAAAAAAAAAACAAAAACAAAAACAAAAAAACCCCAAAAACAACAACAACAAAACATTATCTTTCATTCTAATTACTTAGAAAGAAAGCCAGAAAACCTGAGGCTTCTATTAGAAGATATGATAGGTTGGGAATGTTGGCACCTCTCCCTGAATGTGAATCCAGATTCACGGTCTTATGAGCTAAGCATAAATATTAATTGTTAACTAAATGTGCTAATTAAACATGAATAATTTTTACTTTTTATCTGTTCAGGTCCTATTTTCTAAATTTATTTTATTTTTTAGCAAAAGGTCAGATCACTGCAAAATTACCCATAGTTGTTGCAAAATTACACAGAGCCAGTACTAGACTAGTAATGAGTTAATTTAGAGGATTTGCTTTTTTTTAATTGGGATGTGGATACATAAAGTAAAATGCACATTTCTTAGCATACAGTTCAGTGGATTTTTAAAAAGATGTAAAGTGCATATATTCTAAGCGTACAGTTCAATATATTCTAAAGTGTGTATGAATTATGTGATCCCTAACTAGATCAGGATATGAGATTCTGGCCGCTCAGAGACTTCATGCCACTGTCAAGTCAATATGGCTACCATCACAAGGAGGGGCGCCTGGGTCGCTCAGTCTTTTGAGTGTCCGAGTCGGCTCAGGTCATGATCTCATGGTCATTGAGTTCGAGCCCTGCATCGGGCTCTGTGCTGACAGCTCAGAGCCTGGAGCCTGCTTCAGATTCTGTGTCTTCTTCTCTCTCTGGCCCTCCCCCACTCATGCTCTGTCTGTCAAAAATAAACATTTAAAAAATTTAGGAAAAAAAAGACTACCATCACAAGGAAATCACTTTCCTGACTTTTAAAAACATAGGTTGCTTTGACAATACTTGGACTTCAAATAAATATAAATATACCCTATGAATTCTTTTATATCTGGCATCTTTCACTAAACATGTGTATGAGATTGATTTATGTTATTTCGTGTAGTAATGTGTTCACAAATTTTATTGCTGTGTATGTATAAATATACCATAACTTATGAACTTGTTCTATTATTGGGCATTGGTATTATTTCCATATTTGTGCTATTGTGAATAAAGCTGCTATAAGCATTCTTGTACAGGTCTTTTGCTGAGCATATGTTTTTATTAGTCTGGAATATACACAGATATACACGAAGTATATTCACAGGTATACAGAGGTATATACCCAAGACCAATGAAGGTACATGTCCACCAAAAGTCTTGTACAAAAATACTTATAGCAGGTTTACTTTTGGAAATATAGGCATATATTTAGTGTTATTTTCAGTACTTTAAAGTATTTAGCTATAGTAGGGAATGTTGTCTATTTTGCTTTTATTGCCTGTGCTTTTGGTGTCATAACCAGAACATCTTTGCCAAGACTAATGTCATGAAGCTTTTCTTCCATGTTATCCTCTAAAAATTTTTAATTTCAAGGCTTACATTTAAGTCTTTAATCCATTTTGAGCTGCTTTTTGTGTATGGTATAAGATAATGGTCTGATTTCATTCTTTTGTATTTGGATTTCCAATTTTCCCAATACTATTTGTTAAAAAGACTTTCCACTGGGGGTTCTTGGCATCCTCGTTGAAGATCAGTTGACTGGATGTGCATAGATTGAATCCTGGGCATGGATCGATTTAGTTCCATTGGTCTATATATTTGTTTTAGGCCTGTCTCATATTGTTTTAATTACTGTAACTTTGTAATATATTTGAAATCAAGAAGTGTGATGCTTCTTCCAGCTTTGTTCTTCTGGCTCGAGATTGATTTGACTTTTTGAGATCCCCTATGGTTCCTAAAATTTTTAAGAATGTTTTTCTATTTCTGTAAAAAATAAAAGATATTGGGATTTTGATAGGGACGGCACTGAATCTGTAGATCACTTTGTGTAGTATGGACATTTTAACAATATTAAGTTCTTTCAATTCATGTAGGTTTCAATGTGCACGTCTTCTACCTTCTTAGTTTATTCCTAACTATTTTATTGCTTTTTGTGCAGTTGTAAATGGAATTGTTTTCCTAATTTCCTTTTCTCATATTTCGTTGTCAATGTATAGAAACAATCGATTTTTGTATGTTGATTTTATGTTCTGTAAATTTGCTGAAATTCGTTTATTTGTTCTGTTTTTATTTTATGAAGTCTTTAGTATTCTCTATGTATAAGATCATGTTCTCTGCAGACATGACAATTTTACTTCTTTTCTGATCCAGATACTTTTTATTTCTTTTCCTTGCCTAATTTCTCTGGCTACAACTTTCAGTACTATGTCAAACAGAGATCGAGCATCTTGCCTTGTTCCTATGTTAGAGGAAAAGTTTTCAGTTTTTCACCATTGTGTATGATGCTAGCTGTAGGCAGTATAGCAATTCCTCAAAAAAACTAGAAATAGAACTGCCATATGACCCAGCAGTCTCACTTCCTGTATTTATTCTAAATGATTTTTGTTATATTGAAGTAAGTTTCCACTAAAAAGCTTCTGTACACCATCGACAGAGTAAAAAAAGCAACCCATGGATTGATGGAAAATATTAGCAAACTTTATATCCAATAAGGAATTAATTTCCAAACTGTAAGGAACTACTACAACTCAATGGTAAAAGAACTAATTAGTTATTTTAAAAAGGGACTAAAGTGGGGCTCCTGGGTGGCTCAGTCAGTTAAGAGTCCCACTTTGGCTCAGACCATGATCTCACAGCTCCTGACTTCGAGCCCTATGTTGGGCTCTGTGCTGACAGCTCAGAGTCTGGAGCCCACTTAGAACTTTCTTTCCCTCTCTCTTTTCCTCTCCCCCACTCATGCTCTCTCTCTCTCTCTCTCTTTCTCTCTCTCAAAAATAAACAAACATTTAAAAAAGGAGGGGACTAAAGACTTGAATAGACATTTTTCTAAAGAAGGCATACAAATGACTAACAGGTATGTAAAAAGATGCTCAATGTCGCTAATATTAAGGAGAATACAAAACAAAATCATGTGATATCATTTCACACCTGCTGTTAGGATGGCTGTTACCAAAAACAAATAAAGACAGCAACCAGTGGTGAAGATGTGGAGAAATTGAAACCTTTGTACACTGATAGTGCGAATGCAAAATGGTGTGGCTGCTATGGAAAGCAGTATAGCAATTCCTCAAAAAACTAGAAATAGAACTATCATATGATCCAACAATCTTGCTTTGTGTATATTTATTCTAAAGAATTAAAATTAAGATCTTAAAGAGATAAGAGCACTTCTGTGTTTATTGCAGCATTATTCACACTAGCCAAGGTATGGAAACAACCTAAATGCCTACTAGTGGATGAATGGATAAAGAAAATATGGTATATACATAGAATGGGATATTATTCAGCCTTGGAAAAGAAGAAATTCAGCAATATACAACTACATGTATAAACCTGGATGATATTATGCTAAGTGAAACAAACCAGACAAAGAAAGACAAATATTATTTTCATTATTCCACTTAGATGAAGTATCTAAAGTAGTCAAACTTACAGAATCAGAGAGTGGAATGGCAGGTACCAGTAGCTGGGGGCAAGGGGAAATGGAGAACTGCTTGCTAATCAACAAGCATACGATTTCAGTTATGCAAGATGAACGATCTCTAGAGATCGGCTGAATAGTGTTGTGCCTGTGGTTAACCATACTATATTGTACATTAAAACTTTGTTAGAGGGGCACCTGGGTGGTTCAGTAGATTAAGCGTATGACTTCAGCTCCAGTCATGATCTCACAGTTCGTGAGTTCAAACCCCACATGGGGCTCTGTGCTGACAGCCTGGAGCCTGCTTCATATTCTGTGTCACCCTCTCTCTCTGCCCCTTCCGTGTTCACACTCTGTTTCTCTCTCTCAAAAAAAAAAAAAAGATTTAAAAAAATTTTGTTAGAAGAGCAGAGACACATTAAAAAATGCATAACATCACTCATCATCAGGGAAATACAAATCAAAACCGCAATGAGATACCACCTCACACCTGTCAGAATGACTAACATCAGCAACTCAGGCAACAATAGATGTTGGTGAGGATGCAGAGAAAGAGGAATGCTTTTGCAGTGCTGATGGGAATGCAAACAGTGCAGCCGCTCTGGAAGACGGTTTGGAGGTTCATCAAAAGCTTAAAAATAGAACTATCCTCCAACCCAGCAATTGCACTACTAAGTATTTATCCAAAGGATACAAAAATACTGATTCAAAGTGGTACAAGTACCCCAATGTTTATAGCAGCATTATCAACAATAGCCAAAGTATGAAAAGAGTTCAAATGTACATCAAAACATAAATAGATAAAGAAGACGTGGTATAAAAAGTTATAAACAGAGAGGGAGGGAGGCAAACCATAAGAGACTCTTAAATACAGAAAACAAACTAACGGTTGATGGGAGAGGGGAAAGTGGGTGATGGGTATTGAGGAGGGCACTTGCTGGGATGAGCACTGGGTGTTGTATAGAAACTAATTTGTCAATAAATTATATTAAAAAATTTAAAAAGATGTTATATATATCACATATATATAATATATAATATTAATATGTATGTATATGAATATTCCTTGGCAATCAAAATGAATGAAATCTTGCCAATTGCAACAACGTGGCTAGAACTAGAGTGTATATGGTAAGTGAAATAAGTCAGTCAGAGAAAGACAAATATTATATAATTTCACTCGTATGTGGAATTTAAGATACAAAACAGATGACCATAAGGGAAGCAAAAATTAATATAAAAACAGAGAGGGATACAAACCATTTCAGCCTCTTAAATACAGTGAACAAACTGAGGCTTTCTGGCAGGATGTTGGGTGGGGGGAAGTGCTAAAGGGGTGAGGGGCATTAAGGAGAGCACTTGTAGGGATGAGCAGTGGGTGTTATATGTGAGTGAAGAATCACTAAATTCTATTTATGAAATTATTATTATACTATATGTTAACTAAATTGGATTTAAATTTAAACAAACAAACAAATAATAGATAAAAAATTTGTTAGTAGAGTAGATCTCATGGTAAGCATCCTTACTACAATAAAAAAAAGAAAACCTGCCAAACTGGTTTCAAAGTTGTTTACACTCTAACCCGTGCATATGAGTTTCTGTTGCCTCTTCATAACAACAAATATTTCAGTCATCTTAATTTTAAACATTCTGGTGGGTATGTAGTAACATATCATTATAGTTTTGATAAGCATTGTTCTGATGACTAAAACTGTTAAGGATCATTTCATATGCATATTGGCCATGTACATATCCTTATTTTAAAATATTTTTTCAAGTCTATTTTAATAGAGTTGTTGCCCTGATAATTTTGTATTGCATTCTTTGTATTTTTATTATTACTAATGTGAAAGAATTCTTAATATATTTTAAATACTATTTTGTGGCTTCTTCCTCCCCAACCCCCACTTTCATTGTCTCCTTTGGAACTATAGAAGTTTTAAGTTTAGTGAAGTTTAATCAATCTTTTTTTTTTTTTTTGAGAGAAAGAGAGCATGTATGTGAGCAGGGGAAGGGCAGAGGGAGACAGAGAAAGAATCTTAAGCAATCTCATGCTCAATGCAGAGCCCTATCTTGGGGTCAATCGCATGACTGAGATCATGACCTGAGCAAAAATCACGAATCAGATGCTTAACCGACTAAACCACCTGGTACCCCTCAGTCTATCTATTCTTGTGTCTTATGTAAGAAATATTTCTTGATTACCCTCAAAATGAAGTACTAGTCTTCCATTTTCTTTTAAACTTTTAAAAATTTGGCTTTCATATTTAAGTCTTTAATCTACCTGGAATTGATTTCTATATATAGTTAGAGGGAGAGTCAGGTACACATATATTTTTCCATTAGAATACCAGTTGTTCCACTATCAGGTATGTAATGTACTGTACCTTATCTCCAGATTTGCAGTACCAAGTCTGAAGAACATTGGGTTTACACAAAGGTTTGAGTAAGTCTTTAGATCTTCTGTTGTCTTTTCCTGTGCCAATACAAGATTGTCTTAATTCCCATAGCTTTATTTCCAACCTTGATATCTGAGTCTTGGTATCTGTTTGTCCATATCTACAAAATACATAATGTTTTTATTGGAACTGTATTAGTTCTATTAATTATTTTAGAGGAAATTAACATTTTTCCAGGTTTTTTTTTTTGTTTGTTTTGTTTTTGTCTTCTAACAGTGAATTTATTGTGTCTCTACTTATTTAAGACTCCTTTGGGGCACCTGGATGGCTCATTCAGTTATGCATCCTACTTCAGCTCAGGTCATGATCTCACAGTTCCTGGGTTCAAGCCCCACATTGGGCTCTGTGCTGACAGCTCAGAGCCTGGAAACTGCTTTAGATTCTCCTGCTCCCTCTCTGCCCTTCCCCCACTCACATTCTCTGTGTCTCTCTCTCAGAAATAAACAGTAAAAAATTTTTTAAAAACGTCTTTAATATCTTTCAATAAACTTTCATAATTTTTAAAATAAATTATTACACATCTTATATTAGATTTATCTTCATATTTATGTTTTTCTTGCTACTGTTAATAGAAGCCATTTTTATTAAAGAATAAATTTTATATAGTTGTCTGGTTTTTCATGTCTTAGTTAAAAGAATAATCGGTAAAATTTTTTCTATTAAATCTATTAGAAATTAATATATTAATCAAAGTAAAGAAGCAGCTTACTGAAACTTCTGAAATATTTTATTAAACTTTAATATTAAAATTAATATTAGTAACATTAATTATGCTTTATAAATGGTGTTCTCATGTTTTCAGTTAAAGGCCTAAAAATTAAAGTGGAAATCAATACAAGTAAAATTTTTGTACATTTTTTTCCTTTAATGTGGAAGGTGCCAGAGGAAGTTGGAGGTTTCAGAATTATTTCAAAGTAATTTTCCTTTTACAATCTATTTTCAGTTTTCTTCATACTCCATTTTGGAAATTCACAATTATTAAAAAGTAGTCAAAGAGTTAGAATTGGGCCTTTATCTTATCTGTAGACAAAATATTAGTTCCATTGTTTAAAAATTTTTAAAAACTTTATAATCAATTCCAAGAGCAAGCAGCACACATGATAGAGTTGGATTTTTTTTTTTTGAGAATTGTATATTCTACCTATCATTAAAGCTCCAGATTACTGTGTTTCCTTCTGATACTGGCACAAATTTCTTATCAGATATCAGTATCACTTTATATTATGATTGATCCCTAGTATTGTATTTCCAGATTACACTGTACACTCTAGATTGCTCAATGCTGCTTTAAGTTTTCTACACTAAAATCACAGTTGTAGCCACCCTACATCTTCCTCCCCTAGGCCTAAGTAGTTCCTAGAGATGGAAACTAATTTTTCTGAGTGACTTTAGTCATTCCACAAGTGCATTAGAATGCATGCGCTCAGCATCTGCTGACTGGAAAATGCCCATCTGACTGTCTATTCTGGCTTGGTTTTTATCAGTGGCAAGAATTCTATACTCTGATTATTTGATTACATTTGGCCTTTTATGAAAAGTTCAATATGATTATTTCTAAAGTCTATGTCTTTTTAGTGTTATTTATTATTAGCTCTTCCTATTCCTTTCTGGTACTATACACTAGAAATCATATTAGAATTTTTATTAATAAAAATCAGAAATTGTATTCTAAGGGTCTCATGTTAGAATAGATACTTATGAATACAATGAGCAAACCAAATATTTGGGCTACCTTATATTGAAAGTTAATAATAAAATATCTGCACTGAAGAAATTGAAGTATTCTACTTTTTTTGCATAATTTAAGATGCTATCACATTTTTCTCTAAATAATAAGTAATCTTTTTAGTGATACAGTGATAAGTTAGCAAGAAAGCCTTTTGTTAGACATTCAGTTAAAAAACAAAACATGCTGGAATAGATACTGCTCTAGAATGTAAACTGTTTCCCATTTATAATATTCCACATAGCTATTCAAAGATAGATAGGATAAATTAAATTTTTCATTGTTTTTTTTTAATTTGGGTACAGAATTATTTATTAGATCCCATTTTGAGTTTTCAAAAATATCTAAAATCTCTGGATATTTGTAAGTTTAGTAACACTAAGTTAATTTACAGTTAATATAGATAACAGGAGAGCTGTCCCTAATTAGTGCTCAGTGGCTTAGATGATGGTAGGGTATCCTAGAAGACAGATCCATTTACAATTTTCAATTGGCTATGGGCTAGTCTCAT
Organism: Crocuta crocuta; assembly: GCF_008692635.1. Lineage (NCBI taxonomy): Eukaryota > Metazoa > Chordata > Mammalia > Carnivora > Hyaenidae > Crocuta > Crocuta crocuta. Next base: position 3,351,245 of record NW_027528804.1, read on the forward strand.
AAAAACCATTGAGTTATAAATATCAGGCTCAGTTATAAGTATTTTACCCTATTTCACTGTGATTTAATAACTGGGTCTATATTACGAAAGAGAAATAGACATTATTTTCGGGCAACTGGTGGCCCAGTCGGTTGAGCATCCAGCTTCATTTCAGGTGATGATATCATGGTGCATGAGATTGAGCCCCTCATCAGTCTGTCTGCTGTCATTGCAGAGCCTGCTTTGGATTCTCTGTTCCCATCTCTCTCTCTCTGAACCCCCTCCAAAGGTAAACATTAGAAAAAGAAATTGTTTGCAACTATTTGGCATATGTTTATGAACCCATGATGTCCTGGACCCAACTTATAATGAGAGCTCATGGTGCACATCTTTTTGTTCAGTCACATTATATTGGTAATGACACCAGCCCTGGTGGGAATATTTACACCATAGAAATTGGCAAGTTCTACAAATCATGTTCTTTATTTCTAGAAAGACATTTGTTAAACATTACCAGCACATCACTGATATTAATTTATATTTTATTTCACTCAATCTTCACAATAAACTAGTAATATGTTTTTTGTCACCATTTCAAAAGAGAAGAAGTTGGAATTCAGAAAGATTAAATAATGTTCTAAGAACTTAATTCAAAATGGAGTCATAATTCAAACCCAAATCTGATCCCATGGGAAATTAATTTATAAATGTTATCCTGTATCCTTCTTGAGATAGATGTTTAGGTCATATCTTGATGTTACTCAAGTACTATCTTGAAGTAATTACTTACTGAATAACATTCCTATTCTTAACAGAGGATGTTAGGATTTTTAAGGTAGGCTTGGAGAGAAGGGGGAATTAGAAGAAGAATTCAGTACAAAATTTGTTTTGATAAATGTGTATACAGTCAAGTATGGGTGAAGAGCTAAACAGGAAAAGTATACATCATATCTACAGTATAGAAACTTGATTGGAATATAATTTTTGTTACTCTCAGCTTGAAAAAATGATCAAGAAATCCAATATTAAATAAGTCAGTATTAACACTAATAGTACACTACAACTACCATAAATACTGACATTACTATTATTGCTATTACTACTTCTACCATGTTTTGACTGCTTACTATGGCCCAAGTTGAGTGCAAAATGTTTTAGATAGTAATATATTATTTGAATCAGTCATTCAGCATATATTTAACACCTGGTCTGTATAAGGCATTGTCAAAATCTCAAAATTTCATAAAGAAGTGTTATGGGCTGAATATTTATGTCTCTGCAAAATTCATGCTGAGAACCCAATCCTCCTTGTGATTGTATCAGAAGGTGGGGTAGAGCCCTAATGAATGGGATTATTGCCTCTACAAAAGAGACCACAGAGAGTTCTTTCATCCCTTCACCATGTGAGGACACAGTGAGAAGATGGCCTTCTATGAACCATAAGGAGTGCCCTCACCAGACACACTATCTGTTGGCATCATGATATTGGACTTCCTAACCTCCAGAACTGTGAGAAACAAATATTTGTCATTTAAGCCACCCAGTCTATGGTATTTTTTTACAGCATCCCAAATGACTAAGGCAGCCAGTATTATTTTATTGTTATAAAATGGGGGTCCGTTTATAGGTGAGAAAAATAAGTTTTAGAGAAGCTTCCTAATTTGTTTAATATTTGAGCGTCTGGACTTTTAATCTTACCTTATTAATGTGTGATTTACTAGGCTTCTGGAATTCCCAGGCAATTGTCTCTAAGATAATACAGCTGTGCGTGACTGGCATGAACTATTCACCTAAGGGGCCTTGGGGTGATACTGTGAAACACCATAATATCACCACCTAACTTTTGAGGCGAGAATTTGAGGCCTTGTAAGTTCATGTGAGATGTAATGATGTAAAGTCTACTTCCTTAGCTATGTGAAGCTATGAGGTACCAAAAAATTCACACTGAAAAGTCCACAGCTTTTTAGTCTCTGGATTTCTCCTGAGAATGAAAGGGAGCACAAATACTTGGAGAAATGGCCAGGGATTAACACGGGGAAAATGACTAAATACATACTGAACAGTTCTAAGTATTCTAATAAAGATGAAAATCCTGGGTATTAAGAAGGGCACGTGTTAATGTATAAGTTATTTATTGTCATCATTATTAGAACAATTAGAGCACTGGGTGTTATATGTAAGTCATGAAGCACTAAATTCTACTCCTGAAACTAATATTATACTATATGTTAACTAAGTAGAACTTAGATAAAAACTTGAAACAAACAAAAAGAATTCAAAACATAAAAAAGGAAATAGATTGTTTCTCTATAAAAATTCACTTATGAGAAAAACTAAAAAAAAAAAAAAACAACTTATACATTGAGAAGTCCAGTAGACATTTTCATTTCTAATTTGATGTGGTCTTGCATTGGAGTCCTGGCTTCACTCCTTAAATAGACTTTGTCTAACACAATAAAAAATTCATTTTATTCAATGGAATTACCCCCTATATTAGATTTTATTATTTTTACTTGAGTCTCATAACAGAAACTCCATATTTATTTCAAAATGGTGTATTGTTATTTCCACTAAGACATGTTAAATTTGATAGTTTTGAGCAAAATGGTGATGACCAACCAGGCAATTTAATGGTCTCATGATTCAGACTTGAAGCAGTCTAGAGTGAATAGTATATAATATTCCATCCTCAAACTAAAGAAGACCATAATTAAGTTGTCAGTGCTAGGTGTATTTTATTTCCTTAGGTATATATTTCAGTAAATAATTATAATTTTGACTTTCACAGGAGTTTTGACTACTTAATATCTATCTGAAAGCATGTAATTCTTGAGCATTTCACAGCTCCATTAAAGATAAAGGGGTGAATGCAAGGCAGCTATTTGAAGACAATATACATGACTGGATGGAGCTGGTGGCATGGTGTACTTTTATACTTTGTAATATAAAAGGCATTGTAGAGATCATAGAGTCTAACTACTTTCTTTTCAAACTTTTTATAATGTTTATGACAGAACTGCAGAAACAAACTAGGATGATCAAGAAGAAAAAGAGAAAAGGATCATTTAAAATCATTTTTCTTCTTTGTTGTTAGTCAGAATATGAGAGCATGTAAAACCAAAATATACCTTGAGCATTTCTGAGTTTTTAAGTATTAATTCTATTGATAATTAAAGAGTATTAAATGATCACTATTGGTCAGGCACTGTTTTAAGTAGTCTATGCAGATTTTCTCATTTGAAATTTCTTTTATCATTAGCAGAATTTCCGTAGATATTCCTGTCACAATATTAATGTTATGATCAAAGAGATAGCATATGAGTTGCCCCACAAAATAAATATTTTGAGTAATCATATTTTCAACAAATATTTATTGAGTGTTAGCTATATAGGACACACTGTTAAATTCTAAGTAAATAGGAGAGGCTAAACTCCTGACCTCATATACTATATATTCTAGATGGTGAAGCAGGAAATAATATACGGATGTGATATAATAGGTAGCAATAAAAATTAAAATAAAGTGAGAGGATGGTGAGTGAGATAGTGAGTGATGAGGGTGCTATTTTATATAACGAGAGGAGTTCTGTCTGAGATGTGCCTTTTGGGTAGAGGTGTAGACGAAGTAAAGGGGCAAGCTTTATGAATATTCAGGGTGAGGATATTGGAGGCTCAGCAAGTCCAAAGACTCAGGATTGGAATGTTCAAGGAGACCAGGATGGCTGGACAAGGAGCAGGCATGGAGAAGCAAATAGGAAACAAGGTCTGAGAGACAGCCATGGGGCAGCTGAGCAAAAGCCTTGTAGGTCATGACCACACAGACACGTGCACCTTCAACTACCTTGCCCCTTTTTTGCTCCTTTATAATTGTTTAGAAAAATCACATTCTGATTAAATCCAAATCTCTATCTACTCCAAGCCTGAACTGCTTCAGCTGCAACTGGAAGAAAAACAAAAACATCTTTTCTGTCTGTTTCTCATTTGAAATCTAAGATCACGAGCCTCAGATGAGTGGGATCAAGAATTATGTCATAAACTTGTAAGTAGAAAAGTCTTCTTATAAATCAGGTGGAGATGTAGAATTGGGTACAAAGTGAGGAGTGAGGGGCGGGAGGTGTAGGCTGATAGTAAATAGTTGGAAGTCATTACTGTGCAAATGGCATGCGAGGGAATAAACATGGCTAGAAATTAGTCCAAAGACCGAGTTCTCAGAGACACCAAATTGTGGAGTACAAACACAGAAGAAGATGCAGCAAAGGGGGATGAATTATGTAGGAAGAAAATCAGGGCTTGTGACATCCCAGAAGTCATGTGAAGACAGTGTTTCAAGTAGAATGGACTGATCATCTATGGTAAATACTGTGGAGAGTTGAGCAAGAAGGGATTGGTCATTAGGTTTGGCAATGTGGATGTCTTGGGAAGGGCAGGTCTAACTGAGACAGGCACAAGAGGATGTGGGAAGTGGGGAAGTGGAGTTTGCAAGTTTGGACATTCCTTTCAGGAAATGTTGTTATAAAAAGGATCAAAGGTCAATGGTAGTTAGAACAACATATAGAATCCAGGGAAGAATGATTTCTAATGGGAAATGTTGTAGCATGTTTATACAAAGATGGTAATAAGCCACTAATAGTAGTGATAATAATAAGTGATGATGAGAAAAGCATAATTTCAGACACAATTGCTTTGAGTAAGTGAAGGAAGGTGGGATCCAGTGCCTGAGTAGAGAAGTTGGCCTTGAACAGTTGGTCTCCTTGGACCCCGGAGAGTTTGCTTTTATATTTGGAGAGAAAGTAGAATACGAATGAGTACAGATGAAAGTGGGTAGATGAGGTAATGGAAGTTTGTGGAAGTTCTCTCCTGATTGCTTGTCTTCTCTCTGTGATATAAGAAAGATCAGTGGCCGAGAATAAGAAGGGAGACTCTGTTGAAGGTTTAAGGAGAAAGAAGGTAAGTATAGCTTCTTGCCATCATGGAAGAATGAATGAAATGAGGAAATGCAGTTGGTCAGAATTTTTGAACTCATGTTCATAAGTTTAAAGTCAAGGTATGGAAGAAATGTCTAGGTGGGGATTTGAGTTACAGCAGGAATAATGATTTAGATAACAACAACCAGCCAGATATTTGATAGCAGGTAGTTTTTTAAAATATAAAGAACAATAATGGTGTGGAAGTGAATCTAGGTAAAGAATAATCTTCTCTCAGCTTCCAGGGTTGGCTAGCTTTTATATAAATATCTAAAAATGTAAACACTTGGCTATCTTGAATTAAGGTATCCCTAATGAGAACAAATTACAACATTTTACATACATATTAAATTTTAGACTTCATTAAGCCTCCATAGAGTGACAGGTAGGCATGTTCTATTCTTTATTTATTCATTGCTTGACCTGGCACATATACTATTGGATGGCACTATGTGACAACTACTGTAAAAGGCACTTATAATGCTGAGCAAAAGTAAGTATTGTTCCTCTTGAAGTGAATTTATAACATAGTGCTCAAGGGGAGACAGATATTAAATAATAACCCTAATGAATGTAAAATTTAAAACAAAGGTAAATACTCTGAAGGAAAGGGATAGGGTACCATAATAGTGTCTGAAAAAGATTCCTGATATATCCTGAGAGGAGAAGAGAGTCAGAAATGTTAATATATGAGAAAAGAGTTAACTAGGTAAAAAACAAAGGGATGGGCATACCAGACAAAGTGATTAACATTAGCAAAGACCTCATGACGGGAATGAAAATGACCTGTTTGCGAGACTGAGAGATCTATATGGTTGGAACACAGAGAGAAAGGGGACAAGCGGTACACACTGAATTTGGACCGGCAGGCAGGGAACTGGCTACCCAGGTCCAGGTGTCTGGAGTGTATTAGCCTTAATCTTATCATTGGTGGAAGCCATCAAATGGGATTAAGCATGGCAGGAGTATGTGCGACCTGATTGGATTTGGCAGTATTCTAATAAGGTAATGTTACCTGAATGAGAGTGGTCACACTGGAGATGGTGAGAAGCAGAACTTTCCAAAGATATTTAGGAGGCAAAAATCAAAAAGACTTGTTGGTGGATTGGATATGGAAAGCATGGAAGAAGGAGGAAAATTCCTTTTTCCTTATCTAACAAACTGCCTCTTACAACTCAGTTCAAATGTCTTCCATTCAGGTTTACATTTTCCAACTATCCTATTAGTATTAAAAAGAGGCTCGTGTCCTTCAGGTTCTTTTGGCACAATATTCAGATCTCTGTATGGCCCTTAAAATAACTTCCCTGATGAAGAACTGTCTCTTCAGTGGGATTCCCGAAAGCAGTGACCGCGCTTTATTCCTCTTTGTATTCTAACATGTGAGATCATACCTTTCAGATAATAGATGTTCACTGAAATCCTATTGGCTGACAGAACAAATTAAGACGTCACAAATAAAGCCAAAATGCATTAAATCAGCACATATATTTTTTAATAACAAATACAGTTTCATTTTTTGATATACATATCTACATACAGATAGGCTTATTTCACTGAAGAAATCAGGTGATCATGAAATATGAACTCTTAGGGGCTCCTGTGTAGCTTAGTCAGTTAAGGGTCCAGCTCTTGTTTCAGCTCAGGTCATGATCCCAGGGTCATGGGATCGAGCCCCACATAGGGCTCTGCGCTGAGCTTAATTCTCTCCGTATCTCCCTCTGCTCCTCTCCCCCGCTTGTGTGCTCTCTCAAATTAAAAAGAAAATATCTGAACTCTTAGAAAAAATATTTAGTAGTGTGTAATGTCAATAATTTGAGAAGACTCTGCAAACTCACAATTTTCAGTTCTCATTTATTATCCCATATCTTTTTCTAGTTCTCCTCAAAGGATTTTTTGGTTAAATATACAAACTATATTAGCAAATATACTAAAACACAAATTTTTGAAATGTATTAATAGTATTCATTAATACTGAAAAATGGTGTATTTCAAAGTTTTAGTAGAACAATATTTTGAAAATGATTTGGGAATACTAAGTGAATGAATGTGTTACAATGATGCTTAATTTTTCAATATTCATATTCTACTTCATTGTTTTCCATACAAATTAATTATATTACCTTTACTAAATATTTTTTATATTTAGCATTTTTGTAAAGGGTTTACATAATTTTGTCTATTTTCCATACTATGTAAAATATGACTTACTGAATAGATTGTTAGATCTTTTTTCGATTGTTTGATATTTATTATTATGAATTTTATTCAGTATAACTTATTGAGTGCTTGTTTTGTGCAAGGTGCTATTTAAGTGCTAGAGGTGCAAAAGCTTGGAGTCCCCAGGGGTAGGAAAGAGAAACTTCCCATTTAAAGGTCAGATATTAGAGCAGGGCAAGTAGAAAAGGCTGTGGGAGTGTAGAGGTGGGGGTGGCTGACTAACTCTTTCCGGGGAAATCAGAGAATCTGTCACAGAGACATATATCTTGAAATGTCATGGGGAAATAGATGCTTAGGAGGTAGAAGGAGCCACATGGTTGAAGGTCTAGGTTGTGAACTATGTGTGCTCAGTAATTAGGAAATGCTAACTATGATGAGAGCAAAATGTTCATATGGCTTAGTGTCAGAAGACGAGGCTGTGTGTTCTTTGGTCTTCCGGTAACAGGAACAACAGCAACAGTAGAAAAAAAGAAAAATAATCCTTACTATTTAACTAAATAGTATGAATCCCTATCATTCAAAGAGTTCATAATAACAATGGCAAAGATAGTGTCAACTCTAAACCATTGACATCAGCTGAACGCCAAAAAGTATTAAGATATAACAGGTAGAATATGCCAACATTCACTAAGTATGCACTATTATTTGTAGTATTAATGAAATGTGGACCCACATGGGGCAAAATGCTAAGGATGATTCATACCCTCTTAGAATCTTGGTATGGTGGTGTCTCTAAAAGTTAAGTGGCGTGCTTCTGAAAGACTTCTGTAACACTCCTTTCCCTAGCTTAGAGCAACAAGATCTGAGGCATAAAAGGGCTCTGGAAACATGTCAGTGTCTCTAAAGAGACTCAGCTCTATGCCACAGAAACCACAACATGACTGGGATGTGAAGGGGAGGGACCATGTCACTGACACACCATTGTCATCTGCAGCAGATGAAGGAAGCTGTCTGGAGGTGAGGGCAGTGGTGAGTGAAGAAGAGAGGATAAACAGCACTAGATTCAGCACGAGGAGAGTGTGGTTTAAGGAGCTTCTCTGAATTTACCTCCCCCATTCTGAAAAGCAAAGCGAGCCATGCCCCTAGGCCGAGGACAAAAGAGGTTTGGTAGTAGGACCTTCCCAACTACAGAAACAGCACTGTTATTATGAGCCTTTCCCTGCAGCCCACTCTTCCTGTGCTAATCCCACATTTGTGGAAACAGCCAAACAGATGTCCAGCTGGAGCAGACCTTATCTGTAAAAACAGAAGGGAAAATAAAATGAAGAAAGAAGGCATATTTAAATTCAAAGATAGTGATTTTATTGTCTGGCTTTACAAAAGTGATATACCATAAGCAGGTATGTATATTGAGATTAGACTTTAGGGTAGGTCACATTGCTTGCTGGTCATTCTTTAGGTATTAACTAATAGTCCATACTTTTTATGTGTTAAAAGGCAAGTCCTATCTAAATTGAAACTTCATCTCACTTTCATTGCAAACTCCCACTGTGTCCCTGCCCCCAGCTCAGGCCAGCCCTTGCAGTCCAAGGGAGAAAGAGATGTGATCTGTCTCTCCCTCTTTTTTTTTTTTTTTTTTTTTTTTTTTTTTTTTTTTNAGTTTCGGGGCAGGAGGAGGCCTAAGAGGAAATGCTACTATTGTTACTTGGCTTTAGGCCCTCTTGTGGCAGACACATGAATGTTAGCTTCTCTTTGTAGCACCTTCTATTATTGGAGAACTCTCCTCACCCCAGCTGGTGTCTTTCATGTTCCAGTTCCTGATGCACTGACCTCCACTAGCTTCTCATGGCTCTTGTTCAATAGCAGTTGTAGTGACCTATGCCATGCTTCCTTCTGCTTTGTTCTCATAACCGCAGCAGGCTAGTATCCTGGGATGGGGCCCTTGAAAAATTGACCAAGCCTGGCTAACTTCTAGAGCATCCATTTTGGCTTATGGGAATTATGCATATTCATGCTCCTCTACCAACCTCTAGAAGTTAGTTCAAGTCCCCTTTTCTGCAGCTTTCTGTCTCTTTTGTTCAGCAACCAGGAGCAGCTCATGCCAACTTCCTGCCTTCCAAGTCTTTCAGGCAGAAGTCGAGTTCTAATCTTTGTACCTGATCCCTAAGTTTCTTCAAGGCCTGTCATGCTATCTCCTCAGTAGCAGCAGAACAAAGGCCTGCAAGCATCCAGTCTGTGGATTGAGGCTCTCTGGCAAGCACTTCACGATCTCCTGGAGCTTCTTATTCTCCTCCTCTGGCTTGGAGGCAGCCCGCCCTTCCTTTGAGGACAGGAGGGAAGGGGAATCACAACCGTAGCACGTTAGCACTATTAGGCCTATCACACTTTCCTGCAAATGGCTCTCCCTGATAGTTCTTATACGTAAACAAAGCTGGAGAGGGTGATGAGGAAGGGTCACAAAGCCAGGAGTGTCCTCTTTTTAGCAATTCTAGCAATAATAGTGTATCTTTCAGTCTTAGAAAATACATTTGTCTTCTATTATGATTGTCACCAGTTACCACAAACTTAATGGCTTAAAACAACACAAGTTTATTGCCTTATCATTCTTTTAATCAGAAGTCTAACTAACATGTCTTACTGGGCTAAGATTAAGGTATTGGCAGAATGTGTTCTTTTTTGGAGGCTCTAAGGGAGAATCCACTTTGTTACATTTTCCAGACCACCTGGAGGGGCCACCTACATTTCTTGGTTCATGACACCTTTCCCCCATTTTCAAAACAAGCAATGTGGATTCTCTCTGACCCTTTTTCTCTAGAGTCTTAGACTATTCGGGCTGCCATAACAAAATATCATAGACTAGGTGGTTTAAACATTAGACATTTATTTTCTCACAGTTTTGGATACTAGAATTTCAAGATCAAGGTGCCCTCAGGTTTCTGACCTTTCTTCCTGGTTTATACACAGCCACTTTCTTTCTGTGTTTTCACAGTTTCTTCTCTATCCATGCACAGAGGTGCGGGGAGAGAGAGGGAGGAGAGTAGGAAGAGAGGAGGGAAGCTGGGAAAGGAGGGAGGAAAGGCAGGAGGCTTAGCAGGGAGAAAGAAGAAGAGACAAAGAGAGACAGAGAGAGGTCTAGTATTGCTTTATTTTCTTAAAATGACACTATTCCTATCAGATTAGGGTCCCATCCTTAGGATCTAATTAAACTTAATTCTTTCTCTCAAGGCCCTCTCTCCAAATACACTGTGGATTAGGGCTTCAAGATATGGGTTTTGGGGAGACAAATTTATAACTTGTCATATCTAGTGATTTTCTGTGACTATAGAAAAGAAAGGTCCTCTGTTTTTAAGAACTCACAGTGACTGTATTGGGCCTACCCAGATAACAACGTTAATTTCTCCATCTCAAGATCTTTAACCCTAATTACATCTGCAAAATCTCTTTTTTCAGGAAAAGTAATTTATTCACAGGTTTTGGGGATTAGGCTGTGGACACATGTGGGGGGGACATCATTCTTACTACTACAAGAAATTCTAGATATGTGACATGTCCAGTTGAACATTCTGTCACATATGTTATAGTTCACTGAACACCATTTTGTGTTGTGTCAGTTTCATTGCCCCTGAACATTTTATTTTATCAGTTTATATAAGGAATAATTATTGGAGAAGATGTTTTAGGCTTGGGAGGTAGAAAATCATAATATATTAAGTTATTATATCTGTTGTATTTAGTAATTGTGCCTTTTTTTTATGACTCAAGGAACATTTTCTCTCAGATTGTGAGGTGTACGATTAGCCCACTAAAAGCATCCACTACAGAAAACAAATAACTTCAAATGAAGGCAATATCAAGGAACAATGTCCTTTTTCTTTCACACACACTGGAGAAGAGAATGCAATTTTGGAAGAGATATGGAAGTTTGTTGTTCTCATTGAAACTAAGTTTCAATATGTACTAAAGCAAAGCAGAGGATATAAAGGACAGAAGAGGAAAACATTTTCTGCCAATGTACTCAGCAAAACTTAAGGGAAGTTTGGTAAACAATAGAAGACAACATCTTGATTTATAGGAATGTGCAACAGGTCACATATATAAATTATCAAACCAACAAATACGTAGATATTTGGCAGTCCCAGCTTATCTTCACTCGGGAGCAATTAATGATAAAAAAGAGAATGTATTGAACTACATGTTTCTATAATTACATGGTAGGCTTAATCCTCTTTTATGTCTTGGGCATATAAGCTTGCAGCTGGTTTTGCATGTTTTGGAAGGCAATTGGAGAGTGTCAAAAAGACATTTCTGAACTATCTCTACTACCCAGACCCTACAATGCCTAAAATTTCACTATTGTGTAGTGGTCTTTTTTGGAGTGAAGCCTGGCTCTCTCCAGGGTGTGGTAATGAGACTCTTAAAAGGTAAGTATATTAAGTTAGGAATATCTTCACCTGAAATTTAGCATATTGCTGACTTCATTCAGGAGGTATAAAATAACAAGAGAAAACTATGAATTTATAAGAGAAGAACTTCTGCAAGGGGAGATGCTATAAAAAGGAGAGCTGGAAATTACTTGGAACTTTGCCTTATTTCTTACAAGGTGGGGAAACAGTGCCTTGGTTATCCAGCTATTCAGAGTTTCTTATCACTCAAAGCTCAGAACCATGAGCAAAATCTGGGGAGTATAGAATCTAGCAGTTTCCATGTTCTTTCCTAAAACAAGAAAAGCGGTGAGATGTGGGGTGTTGTCTTGGACTGGAAAGTAGATTTGAATACTGGCTGAAATAAATAAGGAATATGAATAAAGATGGAGAATTTATAACATGTTGCTTATTTTTTCAGCTATTTAAAATATGAACACGTACGGACAAGGACAGGATCATAACATGGGAAAAAGAAAGGGGTTAAGTTAGGGGCAGTGTTTTTGCTTTTTAAGAAAGTTAAATTATTATTATTTTTTCACAATAAGACAAGAAAAAACTGAGGGGTGCATAAAGAAAACTGAAATTCTCAACAAATTCAGTTTTTAGAGGAAAAAAAATCACCTGTATTAAATTCCTTGTATAAAGGAGAAGGCAGAGACAACTAAATATTTCTAAATTAAATTTGATTCTTGTTTTTCTGAACTGTAAGAGCATAAATCTGAAAACTCAAAACAGACTTTCAGTATTGGTCATGACTTCTTATAAAAATACTTAGACAAATATATATTTTGGTAGATCTACTATTGGAGTTCAGTTTTATTCAGTAGAATTGTTTCTGATTTCCAAAATATGAAACATGTCAGGCAGAATTTTGAAAATAGTCCATAAAAGAAAAGTGAATTAGAATTTTCTTCTAAAACATGTAAGCATTTCCACCAACAATGAATGAAAATTCTGTGCAGTGTATTTTCAGTTTTGGGTTTTTTTTTTTTTTTGATCCTCGGATTTTGATAGATGCATACATAGTGGTATCTCATTGTTTCATTTGCATTTCCTAATGAAAAAGGATAACATCTATTCATATACTTTTTTGTTCTAGGTACATCTTTTGGTGAGATACCTGCTCAGATCTTTTGCCTATTTTTAAATTTGGATTTTTTCTTTACTGTTGAATTTTAAGAGTTTTATATATATATATATGTATATATATATGAGTTATATATATATGTATTATGTTTGCATTATGTATTTATATTATACATATGTATTTTTATGGGTTATATATATATATGTGTGTGTGTGTGTGTGTGTGTGTGTATATATAGGGACACCTGGGTGGCTCGGTTGGTTAAGCATCTGACTCTTGATTTTGGCTCAGGTCATGATCTCACAGTTCATGGGATTGAGCCTTGCATCGAGCCCCACACTGAGCTCTACTTGGGATTCTCTCTCTCTTTCTGTCTCTCTTACTCTGAACCTCCTCTGCTTGCACTCTCTCTGTCTCAAAATAAATAAATGAACTTAAAAAAGTTATATGTATGTAACTTTAAATGCATATGTAAATATATATATATTTTTTGACACAAGAATTCCTTGTTTATTTTGGGTCTAAGTTCTATATTGGATATGTTTTGCAAATATTTTCATCCAATCTGTGGCTTGTCTTCTCATTCTCTTTACAGTGTCTTTGGCAGAGCAAACTTAGAATTTAATAAAATGTAACATAAATTTTTGCCTTTCATGGATCATGTTTTTGGTGTATGTAAAATCTCTTCACCAAACCCAGGGTCCTGTAGATTTTCTCCTATGTTTTCTTCTAGAAGTTCTATCATTTTCCATTTGACATTTAAACCTCTGATCAATTTTGAGTTAGTTTTTGTGTACAGTGTAGACTTGTAAATTTTTGACTTGAGCAACCGGGTATGTAATGGTAATGTTTACTAAGATGAGAAAGACTGAGCAAATCAGTTTTGGAGTTGGAGGTTGGAATAAAAAAGTCCAGGTATGGACACATTATATGGTTCTATTTAATAAGCATAGTTATGTCAAGCAGGCAGTTGATAGAAGAGTAATAGATTTCCACATTCCAGTAATATTGGGAAGTTCAGGAACATGACATACTTTCACCAGGTATAAACCAGATATGAACACCAGATATAATAAACTCCATCTTTCCTCACCTCTCCTTCCTCCTAAAATATATTGAAAAGTTTCAAATTTTCTGTTTTTAGGAATTTTGTGGCTTATATACAGTATACATAGGTTAGAACCTCTCTTGCCCGAGACCTATTTTTATGGCTAGTCTGTGATGGAGAATTACTGTCTAATTGAAATTTGACCTTAGTGAGATCTATTCAAGCTATAGAATAAGAGCAAAGCTTCCAGATACTGTGACACATTTAACCCAGAGGTGTAAACTTTTATTAAAGTTTTGCTGTTCCAATTGCTGGTGAGGGGACAAAAATGGAAGTTCTAGACAAACTGGCCAAGTGGTTTTGGATTAAAATTCTTTCCACCCCAATGGGATTTGCTTTGACAAATAAAGAGATAACACGTGTGGAGCACTTAGCATTGTACTTGGCATATTGTAAGCACTTGTATTTATTTCTTATAGTTTTTTAAAATTATCTCTATTTTATGTTTTGTTTTCTTTCAAATTTTTATTTAAATTCTAGTTAGTTAATATATAGTGTAATACTGGTTTCAAAAGTAGAATTTAGTGATTCATCACTTATATATATAACACCCAGCACTCATCACAACTGCTTCCTTAATACCTATCACTTACTCTTGTTAAATTGGTTGGTTCTTTCTCCTTCCCCATACATGCAACAGTGTGTAATCACATATGAAGACCAGTTGTTCAAATGGAAAAGAATGGCATAATAGATTTCCGATCAATTTAATGAGTACAGTGAAAAATACTAAAAGTTAGCTACAAAGATGTAGCAAAGAGGCTTGCTGTTGGCAACAACTGGGTATTTGAAAAGAAAATTTTGGTAAAATCATAGAATTCCTATAGCTCAATTATGAGTTAGAAGCAAAGCATAATTTCTGTTGCTCTTTATGTTTAAAATTAGAGGGGTACTCTCAATAAAATTGTAATAGATATTTGTATAGTTGTACCAATGGATTGATTTATCACAGCTTTTATTTTTGAGGGGTTATCAGAACAATAAAGGCACTTTAACTACGACTTACACTGTTCCAGGGACACACATTAGTAGAAATAGTTTGAGAATAAAAAGATAAATTTCTTCTTACACTCAGCAAATGAAGGATTTTACTATAAGAGCTCATCTCATGAATTCCTGTGGCTTCAATTTTCTTCTATATCTCCCATATTCAAATGTTTATTTCCAGCTGAAATCTCTTTTCTGAGCTCTATACCTATATAACTGTATACCTCATAAACAGCCTCCACTTGAATTTTCACATGCATCTTAGTCTGTGTAAAATGGAACCCGTGATCTTGCTTTTTATAGCTGCTCCTCCATATTCCCTATTTTAGCAAGTTGCATGACCATTGCCATTCAGTTGCTCCAACTGGAAACTTATGAGATAGCACTGACTTTCCCTCTCCTTTACATCCATCACTTATTTCTAATTCTTGTGTGGGTTATAAGGCTCTGCATAAAACATCCCTTTCCCATACTTCCGGTTAGAATAGACTAAACCACTCTGACAAATAGACCCCTAAACTTAAGAGTTCAAATTTATTTCTCAATCTTATAAGAGTCTAGGTTGATGTTCTAGGTGAACAGGTGTTCAGTTCCACATTGGGAACCAGGCTGGTAATCTCAGCAATTTTTAATACTTGTCTTCCAAGACTATTCTTGACATAGCCTGACAGTCATCCTGAAGGAGGAATAAAGAGGATAAAAAGCATGCATGGGGTATTTTATGGGTAAGGCATCAAAGTGGAACACAATTTCACTGTCACACCAATGGAAAGAACTTAGCCATATATCACACTTCATTGAGAGGGAGGTTAGGAAATGTAATGAGCTGGATACTCATATATATCCAATAACTATGGAAGAAGTGGAGAAGAACTTTGGTGAATCACTAGCAGTTTCAGCTCTGTTTGTTGTTCTTTCCTTTTTCCTTCTCTATGGTCCAGAGACAAAGAGTTTTAGTTTCTTGATTGTTCTTTTCTTCCTTGAGAGTTTTGCTTATGCCATTCTCTCTGCTTTTCTTCACAGCTGAAAGTTATTATTCATTCCTAAGAATATGTTATGTTCCTATGGAAAGTTGTTGTCTCCTTTGTAACAGTAGGAGAACTTGTAATTCCTTTTTTAATGACTGTCTGTCATTCTACAGTATAAGTTTCAGGAGTAAAGGAACTCTCAGTCTTGTGCTTCACTGAATCCCCAGGATCTGGCAGGTAGCAGATGCTTAGTAGTATTTCTTGAATGCATACATGGACGGATGAATGGAGGGGTGGGTCAGTACAAATACAGGTAAATTTAGAGATGATTGGGAAATAAACTGATACAACTCCAGTGTGACGCCTTTTGTTTTCTCTATAAATGCTATCTGCAAAAGCAGGTAGTTACAGAAAGAAAAACTGAGGATATTCCTACAGTTTTTGTACAATTTTGGATACATCTACAAAGAAAAATGATGAAAGGAAATTAATGAGAAAAAGAAAAGTAATTGTTGAACGATGTTGAATATTTAATTGTGATTGAAAACCGTAGCTCTGTATGGTAACTAACCATTTTGATTTTTCTCTAGCATCTTTTAGTTTCAGAGACAATGCATCTATGATATGATAATGATTAATAATGGCTATAATTTATATTAATCCATGTATGAGCTTAGAACCTTACATGATGAGGAAACTGAAGATCAGAAAAAATTAGGTAAATGGCCTGTGGACATACAATTACCAATCAGAGGAGCTTTGGTTTATAACCAGTCTGTCAGAATTCCAGGATAGAGATTGACAAAGCAGGCTCAAAGAAGTGTGAATGTGACAGGAGATGAACAGTGCTGAGAGTGTCTTTGAAGTGCGGGTTCCTAGGGTCACTTGAGTAAAGAAGGTCTTATGGGTGTTTAGCCAGAAGAGGAAGAGATAGTGGTAGAAGTAAAGATAGGTAAAGATAGGTATGCAAATTGTATTTTCAAATCTCAGATCAGAAAATGAATTTGGGAAGATGATGAGGTCTGGAATAGAGATTTCAAGTGTTTTGTCAAAGGGGAATGAGAGTGAAGTTTGCTAGATGGCTGTCCACATGGACATTGTTTTTCAGAATAATGACTGTGGAAAGAAAGACTATAATCCAGATACCAAAGTCCTCAATAAATGTGGCATAAAAAAGTGGGGGTTAATTGATGACAGTGATGAAGATGAAGAACACAGAGTATAATTTAATTTTCAGGGGCTCACACAAAGGAGGGGTTTTTGGATGAGTATCAGATGTAGTGAAAATTAAATGTAATGAGAACAAATAACGAGGAATAAGATGAATATACTTCCTCGCTATAAAATGCAGGGAGTATTAACAATTTTGAGGACTCACTGAGCAAGATTATATCATTAGATGAGAGCCGGGTTATAGTTAGGACTAAGAGGTGGAGGGAACTATCAAAGTCACAGAGAAGTTTCTTTGAAATACGATGAGATTCAATGGAGTTTCAGTAAAAAGAAGTAGAAGTAGAATCAGCAGGAGAATGATAGCTCTGAGAAGGAGAAGATATAAATTAGACGGAAGGTTTGCAATGTGGATTATAGATCAAGGGCACTAGAAAGGCAAGGAATACAGAGGAAGATGGGATGTACTTGAAAGTAACTAGCCTCAGGGTTCCAGCTGGGGCTTTGACGGCAAGTTGTATTGTTGCTGCTGCATATCTGGGTCCAAGCCTTCCTGGGAGCTGAAGAACAAGAGATGAATTGTAGTATAATATTAAGGAATACTAGAGTGAGAAAAAACTTGAATAAAAATGCAAATTAAACTTTAAGTGGAATTAAAATTTAAAAGGGTATGGTCATTTTGAGGGAAAAATAAGAAAAATAGACCATCTGTTTTATAAATGTATCTTCTGTGTTACTCATTGACTTTATAGTGATCAAGGTGGCCTTAAAGTTCTCCTCAGCTAGACAAAACTTTAGGCAGGGTTCTCTCTGTCTCTATGCCCTTCCTTCTCACCCCTGACCCTTACACAATCTACACCCTAGAGGACCTTCCCTTTCCTTTTCTTAGAGCATTCAGTTTAGAACACTTGTCATTATAAATTCTTCCTGTGCTCCTTTGAGATGTAAATCTTTATTATCTTTTGCTATTTTTCTTCACTTTTTAAAAATTTTTACTACTGAGTCATAGTTGACACACAATGTTAAATTAGTTTTAGGTGTGCAGTATAGTAATTCAACTACTTTATATATTAGTGCTCACTACGATAAGTGTAGTTACTGTCCCCATACAATGCTCATATAATATTGATGATATTCTCTATGCTATCCTTTTCATCTCTGTGGCTTACTTATTTTAAGGAGTAAAGGAACTTTACTTGAAGATTGTACCTCTTAATCCCTTTCACCTATTTTGTCCATCCCCAACCCCTTTCTCCTCTGGCAAACACCATTTTGTTCTTTATATTTATGAGTCTGTTTCTGCCATTTTTTTTTTTAGATTCCACATATAAGTGAAATCATATGGTATTTGTTTTTCTCTGACTTCCTTTACTTACATTAATACCCTCTAGGTACATTCATGTTGCAGTAAATGACAAGATCTCACTCTTTTTTTATGGCTGAGTGATGTTTCCTCTATATATCCAATCTTCTTTATCCATTCATCTATTGATGGACACTTGGGCTGCTTCCATATCTTGGCCATTGTAAACAATGTTGCAGTAAACATAGGGGTGCTTATATGTTTTCAAATTAGTGCTTTCACTTTTTTTGGGTAAATACCTGGTAGTGGAATTACTGGATCATATGGCCATTGTGTTTTTAATTTTTGGAGGAACCTCCATACTCTTTTCCGCAATAGCTTTCCATTTATATTTACATCCCCACCGACACTGCATGAGGGTTCCCTTTCCTTCACATACTCATCAACACTTGTTATTTCTTGTCTTTTTGATACCATACTTTCTGACTGGTGTGAAGTGATTCTCATTGTAGTTTTGGTTTGCATTTCCCTGATGATGAGTGATGTTAAGCATATTTTCATGTGTATGTTGGCCATCTGTCTGTCTTCTTTGGAAACATGTCTGTTCATTTCCTCTGCCCATTTTTTAATTGGTTGGTTGGAGGGGTATTTTTGGTGATAAATTGTATAAGTTCTTTCTTTCTCCCTCCTCCCTCCCTCTTCCCTCCTTCCCTCCCTCCTTTCCTTCCTTTCTCTTCTAAGATTTTATTTAAATTCAAGTTAATTAACGTATAGTGTAATATTGGTTTCAGGACTAGAATTTAGTGATTCATCACTTATATACAACACTCAGTGCTCATCACAAGTGCCCTTCTTAATACCCATCAACCATTTAGCCCATTCCCCACCTACCTCCCCTCCAGCAACCCTCAGTTTGTTCTCTATAGTTAAGCGTCTCTTATGGTTTGCCTCCCTCTCTGGTTTTATCTTGTTTTCCCCCCATGTTCATCTCTTTTGTTTCTTAAATTCCACATATAAGTGAAATCATATGGTATTTGTCTTTCTCTAACTTATTTTGCTTAACATAATATACTTTCTAGGTCCATCTACATTGTTGCAAATGGCATGATTTCATTCTTTTGATGATTGAGTAATATTTCATTATATATATAATTTGTATAAGTTCTTTCTCTCTCTCTCTCTCTCTTTATATATATATATATATATCTCCACACCTTAATTTTC